>NC_069504.1:177845245-177932745 GCF_027579735.1 Bombina bombina | reverse complement strand
CCTAAGTATAGCACTGTGTATGCATGTATCAAACTCTAAAGTACCTGCAAATGCCAATGATATCAATACTAAGATCGATAGGCACTAATCTTAAGATATAATAAGCAGCAGTTTTAGAACATATATACTACCAAGTTAACTGTTCCCCCAGGATTTAAAATATGGTGTCCCACTATTTAACTAAATATATACACATACAAAAAATGGAACCTATTCAAACACAGGTCATGATTTATTGACCTGAGTTTAAATATAATGTGTTTTAATATTAAATTATTTACGTGTTCCTATTATCAAAGCCTTATTCTATGCTACTTCTATTCCATGTAAATATCAGGGATTATTTAAACAAAATAACTTATGTCCCATTCTAAATTGAGGCTATTGGGTATTCTAGTCTTGAGTTGATAAATCCAATATAGCTCTTTTTTTATCTAGGATGTTGTACTTATTTCCACCTCTTAAAGGGACCTTAGCTATATCTATGATTTTCACCTTAAATCTACCCTCATTAGTGAAATGTGTGAGATTAAAGTGTCTGGCTACTGTGGAATCTTTACAATAATTCTTCACATCATTGACATGTTCCCTTACTCTCACATTGACCTCTCTGGTCATTTTCCCTACATATTGAATTTTGCAAATATTGCATTCCAATATTGGGATTTCCACTAAGTGGTATATATGTAGTAGTATCATTCAATTTGTGCAATGCTTCATCAAAATAGTCATTCTTGTTCAAAACCACAATATTACCTCCTTTGTCAGAGTTTCTAATGACTATATCATGATTGCATTTAAGCGACTCTAACGCCAATTTTTCAACCTTATTTAAATTACCTCTGACTGATTTTTTAGTCATTGACAAATTCAAAATATCCCTTTCTACTGTTTTTTGAAACATGTTAATGGAAGGTCCCCTAAATTGTATAGGGTAGAAGTCTGAGCCATACTTTCTAGGCCCCTGAGGAACAGAACGTTCACAAAATGTATCATGACTTGTTTGTAAATCTATTAATGTGCTCAATGTACAAGCATCCTGAAAAGAAACTTCTTGTGTTGGTAATGTTTGACTATTAAAGCTGTCTCATGTCACTATTATTGGCATTTGATTGCAAAGCCAAAAATCTTTTACACGTCAAATTACAAATAAACCTGTTGATATCTAATAAAGTATTAAAGGGAGAAAAATCTCTAGTGGGAGCAAACCCCAGACCCCTACTTAACAAGCTTATTTGATCTTTACTTAATACATATGAGGATAGATTAATAACATTAAGATCCAATTGTCCCAAATTATGTTGTCTTATTTCTTTTTGCTTTTGGATCTTCTGACCCATCTAAAGGGACTTTGGATCCTTTCTTGTACTCTTTCTTGTGCTCCTTCCTTGATTCCTTGGACCTTGTTGATGGACCTTCGCTCTCGGTATCATCGTTGCTGGTTACCTGCAGAGAATGAGAATAAACAGAGGAAGAAACAGAAGAAAGAAAGGAAGAAGGGGATGGGGATGAAGACTCCGCTGAATCTGCTGATTCCTGGTCTGAGGACTCCACCTCAGTTGAAGAAAACAATACTTTAGATTAGATTAGATTTGTTTTATTGTCATTGTACAATGTAAGAAAACAGAGACAACGAAATTATAATTGAAAATATAACCAATCCCATACACAGATAGCACTATAATGGTAAGACTAATAGATAACAAAAATTCAAGTGACTTGTGCGAAAAATTTCTATACCGCAAAAAATAAATACAATGCGAGTGTAATAAAGTGCAAGTGCGAAAAAAATCAGTTCCATACAAAGGACTATATATATATATGTGTAAAAAAAAATACAACATAAAAAATTGGTCATCTTGCACACATATGTGTATATTTGCATTATGTATATAATGTGAATCGTGAGTGTTTTATATAAATCACATGTGTATTTTGTATTATATGTGTTATATGTGTTATGTGTGAGTAAGGACCATTAACAGGATAATCAATAGATTAAATTAAAACCATTAATTTAGCACTTTCTTCATTATAAAATAAAAAAATCTAATCATGAGAAGGATAAAAAGATAAAAAGTTAAAAAAAACTATGAGCATAAGAGAGATTTTTAAAAGTTATTATTTAACAGGGTAATGGCTCTTGGAAAGAAACTATTCTGAAACCTAGCAGTTTTTCCTTTCTAACTTCTGTAACGTCTCCATTTCTTTGATTGCTTGTTTTTCAATATAGGTTTAAAAATTTTATTTTCATCTTTCTTTGCCTTATTGTTATTCCATTTCTTTCCTTTACCAGAAAAGGATTTCCAAGGTTTTTTTGGGCAAGTGGCCACTGATACACACTATTGGTCTCATAGTCCAACCTGTCACGATGGAATTTTTCTCCTTTGCGTTCAGCCAGAATGGCATCTAACTTATCCACATGCTCCTTCATATGTTATTTCTGCTCTAGAAAATCCTCATGTTGTTCAAATTTCTTTAGTTCTTTTTCTATTTCTAACATTCTCTCCTTTAGGTTTACTCTTTTCTGTACTTTGCATTTTATAAGGATATTAAGTAATTTTAATGAGCATTCCGTGAGCGCATCATTCCACTCCTGTATTATGTCTGGGTTATCTACCTCAAAGGTAGGAAACTTATGTAGTCTTAGTCCCAGTGTAATCCTGCAAAGCTCCACATAATGCTCAAAAGCTTCAATGTCCCAGGTAAGACGCAAATCAGCCTCCAACAGTTTTTCCAGAGCTTTAAATTGAGACTCCATAAAAGGACTAAATCCCTCATGTCTATCTGCAGCAAATACACGTCTAAAAAGTTCCTTCCTTGACTCTGCATTGTATAGAGAGCTAGACAAAACTGTGTTATCCAATTCCATGTTAGTACCGTGCCCCACTGCATATATCAATGCCAATACTGCTATATACCTGTCACCAAAGAGTGTGTGCTGCAAAATTACAATATATACTCATCAGAGATGTGAGCCTTCTCTATTGTTTTAATAATCCATTCCACGGTTCATGTGTGTATATGTGAACCGTCTAAGACCACAGACTATTATTGTTAACACGATTTTCCTTTCAATATTTTGACCTTGTTAGTGTAAACAAACACAAAGCTGCAAGCAAATACATTAGCCGTCTTGACTTTGCTCTAACAATTACCACTTAGGCGTTTGCTTTCAAAACAAGAGGAAAAGAGAAAAAAGTGTTACCTCTCATATGATGTTATGGTCCGTAACCAATACTTCTTGCTGTGATCCGCAGTATAGGAATGATTTGCTGGGTCGGATGAGCGAGACAGGCCCCAAGGTTGATTCAATCAAATGCACATAGTAACAGGAGCGGCCGCTCCAAGCTCACTTGTCGGCGTCCGATTGCAGGCTTAGGCGGATGACGTCACAGGCGCTTCTGTATAGCAGCTTAACTCTAACACTCGCAGTGACAGGGTGCAATGCCCGAAAGGTACAAATCAATTGCCATAAGGTATCCAAACGATAAAAGAAGTCCGGCAGCACATAGCAATAAAATATAATAAGCTTTATTCTTCACTCAGAGCACACAGGTACAACATGGGATAAACGTCTGACGCGTTTCATGCCCCCTAGGTAATCTATTGAGGATGCTCTACAGTGTTGGAGCATTTAGTAATTGCACTGTTTGGTGCTAAGCTAGTTTCTGGTAGTAAAATAGGTTTTACACATAGTTAAAGTAGCAGATAAGCATTTCACTACAGGGACATAGCTTAACACTCACCAGCTAGCTCCCAGTAGTTAATTTCTGCTCCTGAGCCTACCTATATATTCTTTTCAACAAAGGATACCAAAGAACAAAGTACATTTAATAATATAAGATTGAAAAGTATAATACTTTGAAAAGTATCTTCAAATTGCAGGCTCTATTGGACCATGACAGTGGAACTTTGATTTTCATGTCCCTTTAATTACAGCAGATAGTGCACAAATACAAAAAAATATGTGCACTGATTTAAAAGTATGACTGCTTTATACTCTGGGGCCCATTTATCAAGCTCCGTATGGAGCTTGAAGGGCCATGTTTCTGGCGAGCCTTCAGACTCTCCTGCGCCTACAAAGTTCAAGTGAACAAAGTAAATTTTATAATAGAAGTAAATTAGAACGTTTTTTTCTGACTCATAAAATAAAAATATGGGTTTTATGTCCCTGTGAATTCAGCTCCAGGGCAGTAATGCACTACTGTGAGCTACTTGTATTTGCCAATGACAAGAAGTATATGTGTGTAGCCACCAATCACAAGCTAGCTCTCAGTAGCATTGCTGCTCTGGAGCCTATGGGGTCGATTTAACATTGTGCGGGCAGACATGATCCGCAGTAGCGGTTAATGTCCGCCACACATCGATAAATGCAGACAGCTCTATCTGAACCATGAAGGTTTAATTGTGACTCGTGTCCCTTTAACACCGAGCTCCAATCCAGCTTATATACAGGGAGTGCAGAATTATTAGGCAAATGAGTATTTTGACCACATCATCCTCTTTATGCATGTTGTCTTACTCCAAGCTGTATAGGCTCGAAAGCCTACTACCAATTAAGCATATTAGGTGATGTGCATCTCTGTAATGAGAAGGGGTGTGGTCTAATGACATCAACACCCTATAGCAGGTGTGCATAATTATTACGCAACTTCCTTTCCTTTGGCAAAATGCGTCAAAAGAAGGACTTGACAGGCTCAGAAAAGTCAAAAATAGTGAGATATCTTGCAGAGGGATGCAGCACTCTTAAAATTGCAAAGCTTCTGAAGCGTGATCATCGAACAATCAAGCGTTTCATTCAAAATAGTCAACAGGGTCGCAAGAAGCGTGTGGAAAAACCAAGGCGCAAAATAACTGCCCATGAACTGAGAAAAGTCAAGCGTGCAGCTGCCAAGATGCCACTTGCCACCAGTTTGGCCATATTTCAGAGCTGCAACATCACTGGAGTGCCCAAAAGCACAAGGTGTGCAATACTCAGAGACATGGCCAAGGTAAGAAAGGCTGAAAGACGACCACCACTGAACAAGACACACAAGCTGAAACGTCAAGACTGAGCCAAGAAATATCTCAAGACTGATTTTTCTAAGGTTTTATGGACTGATGAAATGAGAGTGAGTCTTGATGGGCCCGTGGCTGGATTGGTAAAGGGCAGAGAGCTCCAGTCCGACTCAGACGCCAGCAAGGTGGAGGTGGAGTATTGGTTTGGGCTGGTATCATCAAAGATGAGCTTGTGGGGCCTTTTCGGGTTGAGGATGGAGTCAAGCTCAACTCACAGTCCTACTGCCAGTTTCTGGAAGACACCTTCTTCAAGCAGTGGTACAGGAAGAGGTCTGCATCCTTCAAGAAAAACATGATTTTCATGCAGGACAATGCTCCATCACACGCGTCCAAGTACTCCACAGCGTGGCTGGCAAGAAAGGGTATAAAAGAAGAAAATCTAATGACATGGCCTCCTTGTTCACCTGATCTGAACCCCATTGAGAACCTGTGGTCCATCATCAAATGTGAGATTTACAAGGAGGGAAAACAGTACACCTCTCTGAACAGTGTCTGGGAGGCTGTGGTTGCTACTGCACGCAATGTTGATGGTGAACAGATCAAAACACTGACAGAATCCATGGATGGCAGGCTTTTGAGTGTCCTTGCAAAGAAAGGTGGCTATATTGGTCACTGATTTGTTTTTGTTTTGTTTTTGAATGTCAGAAATGTATATTTGTGAATGTTGAGATGTTATATTGGTTTCACTGGTAAAAATAAATAATTGAAATGGGTATATATTTGTTTTTTGTTAAGTTGCCTAATAATTATGCACAGTAATAGTCACCTGTACACACAGATATCCCCCTAAAATAGCTATAACTAAAAACAAACTAAAAACTACTTCCAAAACTATTCAGCTTTGATATTAATGAGTTTTTTGGGTTCATTGAGAACATGGTTGTTGTTCAATAATAAAATGAATCCTCAAAAATACAACTTGCCTAATAATTCTGCACTCCCTGTATACCGTATTGTCCCGAGTATAGGCCGCACTTTTTCCCCCTAATGTAAGTCTTTAAACTAGGGGTGCGGCCTACAATCGGGATGTTACTCTCTGCTGCTCTCCTACAGGGAGAATTGTGCCCCTACGAACAATGTGCCACTGAAAATGCTAATTATTCCTCCCCCTGTATTTTCCCTACAAACACCAGATTGGCAGATGAGGTTATACAGTAAAAACGGTAAGCGCTGTTTTTGTTCTAATTACAGGGAGGGGGGTTGGGCACACACTGGCTTCCAAGAGACTCTGCCAGCCGCTGCTGACAACCAAAGCCTCCGCATACAACACCCCTCAATGTCAGATTGTTGGACACTTTTGTGCGTACAGAATGAGCCTTTTTTTTTCAATTAGTGTCGACGTAAATGCACAAATATTTATTTTAAAACTACATTGCCCATAATTCATTTGGCCAATGAAGGAGCCAGTGTTATAAGTGTTCGTGTGCCCGGGTCCGCATGTACTTTAAAAATTGTCCAGCAATCTGATCGGTCTAATGTTATTAGTGGTGCACATGTGTGTGGTCAGAAAGCTGATGGATCGTTAGCTGATCTGACAAACTTGCTAATCTGACAGAACCTGACAGGAGAGACAGAGAGCCACCATGCCAGCACACCACTGCTTAATAGGGTGAATAGTGGCACTATGTGAAGGAAGGAACCTAAGTGGGTTAAGAGGAGGAAGCCTGTTAGAGTTATGAGGGGGCTAAGAGATTAAGGAGGCGTCTGCATTTGTGAGGGAGATAGGGGGGCTGAGATGGGGGGGGAGGAGAGGGTCTGTGCATGAGGATAAGATTAGAGCTGTGTGAAGGAGGAGGCTGAGAGTGTAAGGATATACTTTTTGGGAGGGAGAGAGGTGTATGAGGGAGAGGGACTGAAAGGGTCAGGGGTGCAGTTAAAAATTAAATTTCTAAAATGGCACCAAACTTTAGGGGTGCGGCCTATTATCAGGAGCGGCCTATACTCGGAACAATATGGTACATCAATCGGTACATAGCCCACCGTACCACATAATGTATATATACGTTAGACCTTCAGGAAGCTCCAGCAGTTTCGGTTGTCAAGTGACAACCGAGACTTTCTCTTCCTGTGCTGCAGACATCTGCCTTCATATGGTAACAGAGCACGACATTGGCACAGTCTCTTTCACTGTCTGTAACAATCTCCTTCAGTGCTGGTGGGGGTGCAGGAGGGAAGGAGGGCTGGGAGTGGGCAGCACATAGGCGGGGGGAGTGGGAATGGCCCTACACTAAAGAAAAGATTTTAAAGGGAGGGGGAGGGGACGCTACACTACAGAAAAATGGGAAATAAGGGTGAGAGGGAGCTCTACAGTAGCGATCTCAGGTAGTTGGGGGAAACGCTACATTACATAAAAAAATAATAAATAAATAATAATAAAATAAACAAAAATCTATAAACTAGGTACTCACAGACATGTATTTATTTAAATTAAAAATAAATGTAATAAATTAAATAAATAAAATAAATAAAACTTAATACTGGCAGACTTTCTTCCAGTACTTAAGATGGTGGTCAGGATTATGGGTCTGTGTATGGGGGGAGCAGTTTGGGAGAGATCAGGGAGGTGGGAAGTGAAAGGTGGGAGGATAATCCCTGCATTAAAATACTATTGCACTTCCAGCTAACTAATGAACCCCTTCACTGCCAGGAATTTCAGAAGTGTGGTGCACAGCTGCAATTAGTGGCCTTTTAATTGCCAAAAACTAATTGTGAAGCCATGCATGTCTGCTATTTCTGGACAAAAGGGACCCCAGAGAACATTTTACAACCATTCGTCTTATGACTACAGTATTCATGTGTAAATAATTTCAGTGATTAACCCAATGTTTGTGAAATAGTTAACTATTTTTTTTTATATGATTACATTTGAAGGCAACACTGTGGCATGAAATATACCAAAATTGGCCTAGATCAACACCTTGGATTGTCTACTATATGTGTGTATATATATAATTCTTTGGTATTTTGGGCGTTTTTCTCTGAAATTCCCAGCAGCAAAGGGGTTAATAAAAGATATACATGATTTATTCATTCAAATATTTACTAAACTATAAACTCATTAAAATTGTAGTTTTACTCACAGCATAGTATATTGATTTTTTTTTATATACCAATTATATTACAATATGTAATCAAATTAAATTGAGCTCTCATATTTGTCACATTTTAAAATACTGTAGCTAAAATCAATTCTAAGCATGCAGAAGCCAGTATGAATTGCAGATTGGTCACTGATGCATGAATTACAGGTTAACACAACTCAGTAAACCAGTCTGTCAACAAATACATACGCTCTAGGCAGCTGTTATGGAAACATATATTGATATAACAGAGAACAGGCTTCACAGTACTGAAAGCATCTACATACATAAAGCAATTCAAATTTCAGATGCTTTGTCTATTTCTTTATGCATAAAGACAAAGATAATGGTTTAACTTGTGACTTTACTGTTTATGTTGGTAAACATATTAGCTCACAAGAGAAAGAGAATCTACTTGCCCCCCCCCCCCCAAAAAAAAAAAATACACATAACCACATATTGAAAAACTGTGGGGTTCTGTACTTCAAAAGTGTAATGTAAATTGCAAATTCACATGTAATTTCAATCTTGGTGCAACACCTATGAAGACAGCCATTAACTCAAGTATGGACATCTACAATTGTTGGTAGGAGAGGTAGAAAATAAAATAAAACATACCCGGCAATATTAAGGATAGTATAGACAAATGTTAATATATATGCTTCATATAGATTTGTGCTCACCAAGAAATCAGGATTCAACTACCACAGTGAAAGATTTATACAATGCTCATTAATAGGCCGAATATGTTCCACACAAATGTACCACTATCAGAAGCTTGAACCGTTGACACAAGACAGGATGGATCGATGGAGTTATGTTATTTGGGCCAGATTCTGACCCAATCAGCAGCATGCAGCAGCAGAAATCAATACTTGTCATACCAGGCAACATTTTTGCCGTCTAATACTGTCCAGTTTTGGTGAGCCCGTGTCTACTGCAGCCTCAGTTTCCTATTCTTAGCAGTCAGGAGGGGAACACAGGGAGGTCTTCTTCTGCTATAGCTCATGAGCCTTAAGGTGTTGTGCTTAAATAGATGCTCTTCTGCACAGCACTGTTGTAATGCTTGGTTATTTCAGTTACTGTCACCTTCCTTCTAGCAACTCTACTTTCACCTGCTCCCACAGAAATACTGCTCACTAGATGCCTGATTTAAAAAACACCAGCATGGAGAAGAATCACACAAAATCTTTGTAGGCTTTTTTTCGAGCATTATATTGTAATGTGGGTGTCTCTCCGTCACATCCAGAACCATTCATAGCTAGATAAACAGCTCTCAAGTTAAAATTTGCCTTTAAAAAACTCTTTTACAGTTCAGACAAAACTTAGATCATCTCACCAAAGAGGAGAACTTTAGATCATCTGGCCCTAGATGATTTTGTTTTTTTGCACCAATCCAGGTAAATTTAAGAGATTGTTGTGTGTTAAGGAGTTTCTGAGATACTCAAGCCTCCATGGTACCAATATTCATTCCACAGTGAAAATCAAGTTTCTTCCCTATTCAGATTTTAACAACAGCTGAACCTCTTAACTGCAAGCTTATGCATCAAGGTACTGCTATATTATTGGCTGATTATATATTTGCATTAGCAAGCAGGTGTACCTAATAAAGTGCCAACTGAGGGCTAGAATACGAGTGGAGCGCTAACAGTTACGTGTGAGTGATAAGGGGTTTAATAAGGGTGTTTGCGCTCATCGGGTTTGCCGCTCGTATTACAAGTTGCAAGTAAATGCTAGAATGAATACCGCGTCCTCAGAGCTCTAGTTAACTGTTTCACAAAACAAAAAAGTATCACAAAACACATCAAAAATACATTACAATGTACAGTTACACTCATAATAACACTATCTAATAAAAATGATTTTAAAAAAAATATAGCACCATCTAATAAACATTAAAAAAAAATATATTGCATATAAAAGTTATAAGGGCTCAACGATATGAGGCCTCAGGCGTTAGAAAAAAAAGGCAGGCAAAGGGATTTAACATTGATACATATACACGTCTAAATATGTGTGTGTATATATATATATATATATATATATATATGTCTGTATGTGTGTACATATGTATTTATGTATTTAGATGTGTGTATATAAATACATATGTACACACATACAGACATATATATATATGTCTGTATGTGTGTACATATGTATTTATGTATTTAGATGTGTGTATATATATATATATATATATATATATATATATATATATATGTCTGTATGTGTGTACATATGCATTTATGTATTTAGATGTGTGTATATATGTTTTTACAGTACACATATATAGACATATATATAAGTGCATTGGAGCCCTTTGCAGTTAAAAAACATGTAAAAAAGCATAATGTGTTATACTGTGTTTCACATTCAAAGGTTCTGCACATAGCAGAATATGTTCAATGTATTGATAAATAGATATTCATATACAGTATCTCACAAACATGAGTACACCCTTCACATTTTTTAAAATATTTTATTATATCTTTTCATGTGACAACACTGAAGAAATGACACTTTGCTACAATGTAAAGTAGTGAGTGTACAGCCTGTATAACAGTGTAAATTTGCTGTCCCCTCAAAATAACTCAACACACAATCATTAATGTCTAAACCGTTGGCTACAAAAGTGCGTACACCCCTAAGTGGAAATGTCCCAATTTGGCCCAAAATGTCAATATTTTGTGTGGCCATCATTATTTTCCAACACTGCCTTAAACCTCTTGGGCATGGAGTTCACCAGAGCACAGGTTGCCACTGGAGTCCTCTTCCACTCCTCCATGACGACATCACAGAGCTGGTGGATGTTAGAGACCTTGTGCTCCCACACCTTCCGTTTGCGGATGCCCCACAGATGCTCAATAGGGTTTAGGTCTGGAGACATGCCTGCCCAGTCCATCACTTTTACCCTCAGCTTCTTTAGCAAGGCAGTGGTCATCTTGGAGGTGTGTTTGGGGTTGTTTTCATGTTGGAATACTGCCCTGCAGCCCAGTCTCTGAAAGGAGGGGATCATGCTCTTTTTTGTATGTCACAGTACATGTTGGCATCCATGGTTCCCTCAATGAACTGTAGCTCCTCAGTGCCGGCAGCACTCATGCAAGCCCAGACCATGACACTCCCACCACCATGCTTGACTGTAGGCAAGACACACTTTTCTTTGTACTCCTCACCTGGTTGCCTCCACACACGCTTGACACCATCTGAACCAAATAAGTTTATCTATGTTGCATCGGACCACAGGACATGGTTCCAGTAATCCATGTCCTTAGGTTGCTTGTCTTCAGCAAACTGTTTGCGGGCTTTCTTGTGCATCATCTTTAGAAGAGGCTTCCTTCTGGGATGACAGTCATGCAGACCAATTTGATGCAGTGTGCGGTGTATGGTCTGAGCACTGACAGGCTGAACCCCACCCCTTCAATCTCTGCAGTAATGCTGGCAGCACTCATACGTCTATTTCCAAAAGACAACCTCTGGATATGACGCTGAGCACGTGCACTCAACTTCTTTGGTTGACCATGGCGAGGCCTGTTCTGAGTGGAACCTGTCCTGTGACACCGCTGTATGGTCTTGCCCACCGTACTGCAGCTCAGTTTCAGGGTCTTGGCAATCTTCTTATAGCCTAGGCCATCTTTATGTAGAACAACAATTATTTTTTTAAGATCCTCAGAGAGTTCTTTGCCATGAGGTGCCATGTTAAACTTCCAGTGACCAGTATGAGAGAGTGTGAGAGCGATAATACCAGATTTAACACGCCTGCTCCCCATTCACACCTGAGACCTTATAACACTAATGAGTCACATGACACTGGGGAGGGAAAATGGCTTATTGGGCCCAATTTAGACATTTCCACTTAGGGGTGTACTCACTTTTTTTGCCAATGGTTTAGACATTGATGGCTGTGTGTTGAGTTATTTTGAGGGGACAGCAAATTTACACTGTTATACAGGCTGTACACTCACTACTTTACATTGTAGCAAAGTGTCATTTCTTCAGTGTTGTCACATGAAAAGATATAATAAAATATTTATAAAAATGTGAAGGGTGTACTCACTTTTGTGAGATACTGTATATATCTGTATATATTTATACCTATATAAAATCATCTATACATATATAGGTATGGATATATATTGTACCAAAATATCATCATATATAGGTATAAATATTTATTTCTGAATAAATTATACATATTCTTCTATGTGAAGAACATTGAAATGTGAAATATTCATATTTTCATGTCGGGTGAAAGAGCGCGAGTAGGGTGTTTTCCCCACTTTTTTTGCTCCATTGACTTTGGTCGGGTTACCTCGAGAGTGAAAGCAGTTTACTTTCTAGCGCAGTTAATGCTCAAGCGAGAGAGTTAAATAGTGCTCCACTCGTAATCTGGTCCTAAATGTATTACATTTTATATAAAGAATAAAATTCAGGGGGACAAGGGGGCAGTCATTTGCCTCTTCTTGTCTCTTCTCCTGGATGCCCATGGTTGGAGTTTTAAATTGAAAATGTGTTTATTTGGCATATGAATTAACCTTTTGTTGCATCAGGTAAATACTACCACATAAATACATAGGACCTCCTGTAGCCATTATATTATGTGGGAACTATTATTAATCAGGGGTTAAATTTCAAATCCAAGTCTAAAACAAACATGTTTTAAATCCTTGTTGCATAACGTTTCATTCTGTTAACTCTTCCACAGCCATATTATTATTATTTCAATTCTGTGTCATTGACACCAGTGTTAACACTCTCTGCAGTGCCATTTATATTGTCATATAAATCAATGCAGGTAAAAAATGAATCTTTGATCCATATAGACAATGACATTAATCCGAAAAAACATAATTTATGCTTACCTGATAAAGTTATTTCTCTTGTGGTGTATCCAGTCCACGGATCATCCATTACTTGTGGGATATTCTCCTTCCCAACAGGAATCTGCAAGAGGATCACCCACAGCAGAGCTGTCTATATAGCCCCTCCCCTAACTGCCACTACCGGTCATTCGACCGAAGACAAGCAAGAGAAAGGAGAAACTATAGGGTGCAGTGGTGACTGTAGTTTAAAAATAAAAAACACCTGCCTTAAAATGACAGGGCGGGCCGTGGACTGGATACACCACAAGAGAAATAAATTTATGAGGTAAGCATAAATTATGTTTTCTCTTGTAAGGTGTATCCAGTCCACGGATCATCCATTACTTGTGGGATACCAATACCAAAGCTATAGGACACGGATGAAGAGAGGGACAAGGCAGGCGCTTAAACGGAAGGCACCACTGCCTGCAAGACCTTTCTCCCAAAAATAGCCTCCGAAGAAACAAAAGTATCAAATTTATAGAACTTTGAAAAAGTATGAAGCGAAGACCAAGTCGCCGCCTTACAAATCTGTTCAACAGAAGCCTCATTTTTAAAAGCCCATGTGGAAGCTACCGCTCTAGTAGAATGAGCTGTAATCCTTTCAGGAGGCTAAGCGTATTATATTCCTTAGCCAAAAAGAAAGAGAGGTTGCCGAAGCCTTTTGGCCTCTCCTCTGTCCAGAGTAGACAACAAACAATGCAGATGTTTGACAAAAATCTTTAGTAGCTTGTAAATAAAACTTTAAAGCACGAACCATGTCAAGAAGAAGGATTAGGACACAGTGACGGTACAACAATCTCCTGATTGATATTTTTATTAGATACCACCTTAGGTAAAAAAAACAGGTTTGATACCCTTGAAGAACCTTAAGAACTAAATTTAAACTCCAAGGCGGAGCAACAGGTTTAAACACAGGCTTGATTCTGACTAAAGCCTGACAAAACGCCTGCACGTCTGGAACCTCAGCCAGACGTTTGTGCAAAAAAGTAGACAGAGCAGAAATCTGTCCTTTTAGTTTGTTTGGTCCTTAATTTATTAGACCTATCCTGAGGAAGGGCATGACCTTTTCCTCCAGTAATATCAGAAATGATCTCCTTCAGTCCAGGCCGAATAGGGTCTGCCCCTTGAAGGGAATGTTGAGAAGCTTAGACTTTGAAGTAACATCAGCTGACCAGGATTTAAGCCATAGCGCCCTACGCACCTGTATAGCAAAACCTGAGTTCTTAGCCGTTAGTTTGGTTAAATGAACAACGGCGTCAGAAACAAATGAATTGGCAAGCTTAAGCGCTTTAAGCTTGTCAAGTATATCATCCAATGGAGTTTCTACCTGTAAGGCCTCTTCCAGAGACTCAAACCAGAAGGCCGCAGCAGCAGTGACCGAGGCAATGCATGCAAGAGGCCGGAGAATAAAACCTTGTTGAATAAACATTTCCTTAAGGTAACCCTCTAACTTTTATCCATTGGATCTAGGAAAGCACAACTGTCCTCGATGGGAATAGTTGTACGCTTAGCTAGGGTAGAAACTGCTCCCTCCACCTTAGGGACCGTTTGCCATAAGTCCCGTGTAGCGGCATCTATTGGAAACATTTTCTTAAAAATAGGAGGGGGAGAGAACGGTACACCTGGTCTATCCCATTCCTTAGTAATAATTTCTGAAAACCTTTTAGGTTTTGGAAAAACATCAGTGTAAACAGGCACTGCATAGTATTTATCCAATCTACACAATTTCTCTGGCACTATAATGGTGTCACAGTCATCCAGTGTAGCTAAAACCTCCCTGAGCGGAGGTGCTCAAGCTTAAATTTAAATGTAGACATATCAGAATCAGGTTGAAGCATCTTCCCTGAGTCAGAAAAATCACCCACAGAAAGAAGCTCTCCTGCCTCAGCTTCTGCATATTGTGAGGGGATATCAGACATAGCTACCAAAGCATCAGAGAGCTCTGTTTTTTTCTAGTCCCAGAGCTGTCTCGCTTTCCTTGTAACCCTGGTAGTTTGGACAATACCGCTGTAAGGGTATGATCCATAACTGCCTCCATGTCTTGTAAAGTAAACGCCATGGGCGCGCTAGATGTACTTGGCGCCACTTGAGCGGGAGTCCCTTGAGCGATGAGTCAAAGGTTCTGACACGTGGGGCGAGTTAGTCGGCATAACTTCCCCCTTGTCAATTTCCTCTGGTGATAAATATTTTAAAGACAGAATATGATCTTTATAACTTAAAGTAAAATCAGTACATTTTAAGAGGGGGTTCCACAATGGCTTCTAAACATAATGAACAAGGAGTTTCCTCTATGTCAGACATGTTTAACAGACTAGTAATGAGACCAGCAAGCTTGGAAAACACTTTGATAAATGTAAACAAGCAAAAAATAAAAACGGTACTGTGCCTTTAAGAGAAACAAATTTTGTCAGAAATTTAAAAACAGTGATAAAAAGCAGTAAATCTTACGAAATTTTTACAGTGTGTATAATAGACTAACAGAGCATTGCACCCACTTGCAAATGGATGATTAACCCCTTAGTTTCAAAACCGGATCAAAAAAAACGATATAAACGTTTTTTAACAGTCACAACAAACTGCCACAGCTCTGTTGTGGCCCTACCTGCCCATACAAACGACTTTTGAAGGCACAAAAACCCTTTGTAGAGGTCCTAAGTGTTCAGGGGACTCCTTCAGGGAAGCTGGAAGTCTCAAGCTGCAAAAACTACTGCACGATTTAGGCCTGAAATTAGGCCCCTCCCAACCTGTACTCACAGTGAGAGGGCCATAAAAAACTATCCCTAGGCAAAATCTAGCCAGCCATGTGGAAAAACTGTGCCCCAATAAAGTTTTATCACCAATATGTAGAAAAAAAAACGTTTAAACACTTCCAGCAAAAGTTATCTTATTTTCGGTAATGTGAGAAAGTAATAAGAATATTACCTTTTACAGCAAGCATGATACTAGTCGTTATTAAATCACTGTAATCAGGCTTACCTTAAATAAATCCGGTATTAACAGCATTTTCTAGCATATTCATTTCTCTAGAAAAATTTAAACTGCACATACCTCATAGCAGGAGACCCTGCACTCCATTCCCCCAGCTGAAGTTACCTCATCTCTTCAGTTATGTGTGAGAACAGCAATGGATCTTAGTTACAACCTGCTAAGATTATAAAAAACCACAGGCAGACTCTTCTTCAACTTTCTGCCTGAGGCTAAAACAGTACAACTCCGGTACAACTCCGGCACCACATCTCTCTAGCTACTTCCTATGTTGTCGAGAGCTGAAAGAGAATGACTGGTAGTGGCAGTTAGGGGAGGAGCTATATAGACAGCTCTGCTGTGGGTGATCCTCTTGCAGCTTCCTGTTGGGAAGGAGAATATCCCACAAGTAATGGATGATCCGTGGACTGGATACACCTTACAAGAGAAATGTAGGAAGTCTCTAGGGCAGTGCAAGCCCTAAATTTGACTCTGGATATGTCTTTACTTTTTCATGGGACTGTGTTGTGTCATCAGTCTGTACTTTATTTGTCTATGTTTTCCTTGTGTTTGAGCTGTTTTACTGTCTGTAACTTGTCATAAGTCTATGCTATGTCCTTGGTCTGTGCTTTTCGTGTGTCTGTGCTGCTATTAGTCAATGCTGTATTGTTTTTGTGCCATCTCATGAGTCTGTCTTGTGTCACGGGTCTGTATTCTGTGTGTATTATAAAAGCTACAAATAACTACAAATAAGCATGTCTCACATTGCTTGCCCAAGAGACCCTAACTAGTTGTGACTCTACTAATTGATTGTATCTCATTAATGTTAACAATCAGAAAAAAAAAAAAGCATTATAATTAAAGGGACATGAAACCCAAACATTTTCTTTCATGATTTAGGTAGAACATACAATTTTAAACAACTTCCCAGTTTATTTCTATTATCAAATTTGCTTCATTCTCTTGGTATCACTTGTTGGAGGAGCAGCAATGCACTACTGGTTTCTAACTGAACACATGGGTGAGCCAATGAAAATCGGTATATATATGCAGCCACCAATAAACAGCTAGAACCTAGGTTATTTGCTGCTCCTGAGCTTACCTAGATAAACCTTTCAGCAAAGGATAGCAAGAGAAGCAAGCAAATTAAATAATAGAAGTAAATTGGAAAGTTGTTTAAAATGGTATGCTCTATCTGAATCATGAAATAATTATTTTAGGTTTCGTGCCCTTTAATATCATATTAACATGGTAACATTGTAAATGATGTTGAAAGAAGACATAATTCCTGACTTACAATAAATAAGCTGCCAATTAAACTTACCACATCAATACATATAGAAAGCCTACCCATTTAACACAAACAATCATATCACTGCCTTCTGTTTTTAGAAGAAATGTATCTAAGCCATTTCTAAATGTATTTAATGTATTGGCATTAACTACCTACTTAGGCAAGGAATTCCAATTTTCATATATAACTGCATGTAATAGATACTAATATAAAGAAGAATATGCACAGATACTGTAACTGATCTAAAAATCTAGTATAAAACTTTTAAAAACTTACTTAGAAGATCCCAGTTTAGCACTGTTGATGAGGTTAGATTGGAACACCTTGTGAAAAGGGCTGAGGAAGCTGGAAGATAAAATATTCCCCCTTCCCAGCATATAAACCCTTACACAAACAATGGCAGCAATAATTTGTAGACCTGGGTCTACATCTGATACTTTGGTGTTTGGTTAGGAGTCTGAAAATGTGCACAATGTTATTAAAAAATAAGCAAAACTATACACTGTTACAACAACACTCCAAGATGGGGTAAATAAATGGATCATCTACAAAATATTTATGCAAAGAAAAATATAATGTACATTGTCCATTTAAACATAATTTTCTCCAGATTAAAGTGTAACCAGTTGTCACAAACGATTGCCAACTCTGGATATGGACCACCTTGACATTGGTGGGACTCAGCAATTTTAGCAGCAGGTTTTCTAACTTTTCTATAATAAAACAAGTTGGACATTTTCACTGCAATCTTAGAATCTTTACACTTTCAGCCTCACTGATTTTACTCCTTAAATATAGTTGTATATCTAATTACACGGCTGTAACTTGATTGAACAATTATCAATTCACAAGGCTGTTTTTATATTATATAATTAATTTTGTAAATAACACTACAAAGTCCAAAGAGCTTATGGCCCCATTTAATCAAGGTCTGTCGGACATGATCCGACAGTGCGGATCAGGTCCGACAGACCTCGCTGAATACGGCGAGCAATACGCTCGCCGTATTCAGCATTGCACCAGCAGCTCACAAGAGCTGCTGGTGCAACGCCGCCCCCTGCAGACTCGCGGCCAATAGGCCGCCAGCAGGGGGCTGTCAATCAACCCGATCGCACTCGATCGGGTTGAATTGCGGCGATGTCTGTCCGCCTGCTCAGAGCAGGCGGCGCTGCTTCATAACTGCTGTTTCTGGCGAGCCTGCACGCTTGCCAGAAACACGGGGCATCAAGCTCCATTCGGAGCTTGATAAGTATGCCCCTATGTTTCTGTATAGGGAATATAAGAGACATTCTCTTTAGAAAATATTTATTTACATCTATAAATCTAAAACCTAAACTTACTTACATATCAACACCATGATAATACTGAGAAAACATTAAGTTCAGTAATAAAATTACTAAATTCTGTTAATGTCAGCAAATGTTAGAAACCAAATTGAAACATCTCAATAACTTTATTTCTCAGGGAATTGGTTATAAAGTAAACAGTCTTTTTGTCCCTTAATAAATTATGATAATGTCACTTATTGCAGTTATCTATTTCTTTAATCTTTTATGCCACATAAATTATTCAGCTTCACTATTTTGAAATAGTAGAAATTCCAAGTCCAAGTATATGTAGTAATTCCGATTATCCTAATATCTTGAAGGTATAATCTAGATTTTATTAAAGACACAGAGACGAGTATTTTTGCATTAGTCTTTCTTTACTACTCAATGCAGCCTTTTAAAGTACAATAACATTAAGATAAATAACATAAAACATAATAAGAAGCTAACAGAAGCTTTTTATAATGAGAGAAAAAACAGCCAATCAGCACAGAGAACAGGTTATAAATAAAGTACACAGTAAACACTCTTCCTCTTTCTAGTCGATGCTCAAAAAGAAAAGAATATTAAGCATCATGAAGAAACCAAAAAGTCCAAAACAACAAAGTATAACAAAAGTCATTTTCCTGTAGAATTGATGAAATGAGTTCCATGAACAGTAGAACTTGATCGAAGACCAAAAGGATGTCCAGAATTCGGTTGTTGAAGGATGACACTTCCGAGTTGTAGGGAATGATCCATACGGTGAACATGGATTGAAATTACATGGATACTGTTAAAGACAAAAAATATTAATAACATATCGTAATAAAATAGGGTGGGAGAAAAAACATAATTATTTCTGAGGAGGGAAAATACTCGTCTCTGTGTCTTTAATAAAATCTAGATTATACCTTCAAGATATTAGGATAATCGGAATTTTATTACAAGACCAGAGACTCCTATTTTTGCAAGTTTAAAGCATATTAAGAAAATAAATTAAGAAAATAAATTAAGAGAGGCATGTTGAATGGGTCTGAAATAAAATTGTTTAAAAATAGAATCAGAAGACCAGTCTGCTGCAAGTAAAATTTGTTGAAGAGGAGCCGCTTTTAAAAAGGCTTTTGAAGCCGCAGAGCCTCTGACAGAATGAGCAGTAAAAGAAATGTTAATACCGGCCTCTTTCATGACCCATTTAACCCACCTGGCAATAGAAGTAGAAGTGATGGGAGCGTGAGGAGGAACAAAAGAGATTAAAAGTTGGCTAAGGTCAGGTTTCCTAAAAGATAATGTTCTAGATTCATATGATTTTAGGCATTCAACCACACATAGAGAAGGTTCAGAAGGAAGATAAGGGTAGAAAATAGATGTAGACAGAGTTTTAGTTCTTCGAGAAAGATAGAAAGTAACTCCTTCAGGAGAGAAACGTTTAGAATTCCAATCTAAAGCTTTCACATCGGATACCCTTCTGAAAGAAATTAGACAAAGAAGAGTAGCAAGTTTAGCAGAAAGTTGTTTGAGAGATAATGAATTATTTTCAGGCCAAGATTTGAAAAGGGAGAAATTAGGTCTACATCCCAGAAAAATTGGTGTTTGGGAACAGGAGGACGTTTTAATCTAATGGCTTTAAGAATTCTACAAACTAAGGGATGTTTGCCGACAGGGAGGTTATTAATTAAATTATGTCTAGCCGAAATGGCTGACCTATGAACATTAATGGTTCTGTAAGCCAGACCTGATTCAAAAAGGTGTGAAAGGTAATTAATAATGTCATTTAAATCAGAAGAAACGGGATCCAAGTCCCTGCGCAGGCACCAGCCAGACCACTTTGACCATGCGGCAAAATAACATTTGCGGGTACCTGGGGCCCAGGAATCTTGAATGAGGGACTTAGCTCCCTCCGAAAGTCCTCGGAGAGACCAGGGTCCCCTGATATTGTCCAAGCTATCAGGAGAAGAGACTCTTGGAGAATTAGACTGTGATAATTGCCCTCTGGGTTGACTAACAGGTGAGGAAGCGGGGGAAAAAGAATTGGAAGATTGATGGTCATCTCCAGAAGGGAGGGGTACCATGATTGGGTTGGCCAAAATGGAGTCACTATTGTCAGGCAAAGGAGATCCCTGCGAACCATTGAAATTGTCCTCGGGATCATTGAAAAGGGAGGAAAAGCATAAGCTTTCTGGGGAGGCCATGGATGAAGGAAAGCATCTATGGCCGCAGCTTCTGGATCCGGGCGCCAGCTGAAATATGGAGAAATCTGGAAATTGGTCCTGGACGCAAAAAGGTCCAAGCAAAAGGGACCTCTGAGAGATTGAAGGGATAGAAAAACTTTCCTGTCTAATCTCCAATCGCTGGAATCTGTTAAATAACGAGATCCCCAGTCTGCAGCTGTGTTCGATTGTCCTGGAATATATTCCGCTCTGATGGAAATATTCCTGTCTAAACAAAGATGAATGAACTCTTTGGTTATGTTGGATAAATCTCTCGATTTGGTGCCTCCCAAACGATTGAGATACTGCACCGCTGAAATATTGTCCATACGTAGGAGAATAGAAACTGGAGAAGAAAATTTGGCAAAACTTTTGACTGCAAACGAGCCAGCCAATAATTCCAAACAATTGATATGGAAACGTTTCTCCTCCAATGTCCATTTGCCACCCGTGATGGAAGGACCACAACGCGCACCCCAGCCTGAAAGACTGGCGTCTGATTCTATTACAAAATCTGGAGTTCTGCCAAAAATGGCTCGTCCATTCCAGGCTTCCAAATGAGAAAGCCACCAAGAAAGTTCTTCTTTGGCTTCTGTAGACAAAGGAATCAAATGAGAATAGGAAAACCCTTTCCTCAAATGAAGAATTTTCAATCTTTGAAGTTCTCGGTAGTGTAAGGGGGCAGGAAAAACAGCCTGAATAGAGGATGATAGTAAACCTACTATTCTGGCTATAGTTCTGATGGGGACTGAATCTTTTGATAGGGTTCTTGAAATTTCTTTTTTGATGTTCTTCACTTTGTCTGATGGAAGACTGAGAGAGGAAAGTATAGTGTCGATCTGAAATCCTAAGAAAATTAAGGATTTTGTAGGGTAAAGAACCGACTTCTGTTTGTTCACTATGAAGCCTAAGGATTCTAGTAAGGAAATTGTAGAGGTTAAATGATTCTGAAGGGAATGAAAGTCTTGGTCCATCAATAAAATGTCGTCTAAGTAAATTATTAGACGAATACCTCGGAGTCTCAACCAGGCCACTACAGGTTTGAGTAACTTGGTGAAAATCCAAGGGGCGGAGGACAGGCCGAAAGGAAGACAAGTAAAGTTCCAAAATTGGTCTTCCCAGCGGAATGTCAGATATTTCCAATGTTCTTGAGCAATTGGAACAGTTAGGTAGGCGTCTGTGAGGTCCAGGCGAACCAACCAGTCGTTTTCTCTTAAACACTCTCTTAGTAAGTGTATTCCTTCCATTTTGAAATGGTGGTATACAACGTAAGTATTTAGAGTCTTCAGATTTATGACTGGCCTGAACTGATTGTTTTTCTTTTTTACTAGAAACAAATTGCTCAGGTAAAAGTCTTGGGGTTGGAAAACTGGAAGAATCGCTTTTTTGGAAAAAAGGGTTGAGATTTCCATTTTGACCAAAAGAGCGTCTTCTCGAGAAAAGTGAATGGGATGAGGAAGAGAGCCTTGGATTGGGGGAGATATAAATTCTATAAGAATGCCTGAAACTGTTTGTAAGACCCAAGGATCTGAAGTAATTGAAGCCCAATTTTGGGCAAACAGGGCGAGTCTGCCACCAATTTTTTCTGGGAAAAAAGGAAGAGGAGGAGATAAAGAACTTACCAGGAGCTTGTCTAGCTCTGGCTCTGGTCCTGAAACCTCTCTGGGTCCAAGGGCGACCTCTTGACGGGAAAAAAGAGGAGGTAGATGGCTCTGAGTAACCTCTTTGGTATTGAGACTGGTATTGTTGGTGGAATTGGTTTTGATGGGGAAAGTAGTGAGACCTTGATAAATAGGATTGACGGCCGGGAAAGCGGCCTCTGCCTCTCCCGGCCCTGTCGGAGAAATTTTGGGGGTAGAAAATTTTCTTCACTGATGTTTTTACTTTATTCAAATTGGAAAAAGTGTTTACGTATTGGTTAAGATCTTTAAGGTATAAATCACCGAATAAAAGACCATTTTTGTCGGAAGCAATATTGCTTGAGGAAAAATCCGAAATTTTGGGGTCTATTTTTCTTAGGATGTTCCAACGTCTTTCCCCAGACATGGCACAATTGGTATTTCCGATAAAGCAAAGCAGTCTTTGGACCCATTCCCTGACTACGAAAGGATCCAAAGGACAATTCTCAGCTATTCCTTGTTCGGACAGTTCAAATAATTTAGTCAGAGGGCCAACAGAGTCCAGAAGTTTGTCCTGGCAAATTTTCCAGGATCTGTCCACCCCTTTTTTCAATTTATATCCAGGGGAGCCGATAAATTTTAAAATCTTGGGGTCAACTTCTGGGGTGATAGATGCATTTTTAGGTAAGAGGGGGCGAGGGCATTCGGCCTTCATCTTGTTACGGGTTTGTTTCTTCAGGGGCTTACGTAATTGATAATCAATAAATTTGGCTAAGTCTATAGGGGGACACCACTCGGCTGACCGGGGATGGTGTAATTCATCTGGTTTGAATCTGGGGTTACCCAGGCAATCAACAAAATCTTCCTCGTCCTCACTAACATCATAAAATTTTTTAAGTTTCTTTTTCTGTTTCTTGGCCGCTGGGGGGCCGTCGGAGTTATCCGAATCATTAAAATTATCAGAATTTATATCTGTGTATTCATCACCATCTGAATTTTCTGATTCTGAAGATGGATTATCTGAAACTTCTTTATTATTATATTTTAATTTTTTGCATATGTAAGTATCCCCCGTTTGGTTACCCTCGGGGTGCAGGGTTCTATTAACAGCGGTTTTCCTTCCTTTGCTGTGAGGAACAATAGGGTCAGCTAAAAGCTGTCGAGATTTTTCAATAAGTTTTTTGCTTGCTTTATAGGCAATTGATGGGTTTTTTCTTTTTAAAGAAGTCTTTTTCTGTTTTCCTCCCATCAATGAGGACATTTTATCAAACAAACTATTCATGGAAGAGTCTATCATCTTTTGTACAGTTTGTAATGTTAAGGGAGATGAGTCTGCTTGCAATTCAGACATTATATTTTTTGGGATTAAATATGTCTGAACCAAAATAAAAGTAAGTAAAAAATAATTAAATTAGCTCCCTTAATAAAATATATATAAATTAATATAGATGAATAGAATATAAATATTTTTTCAGTATAAATATTTTTTCAGAAAAAAGTATTATGATCAGTAACAATATTGGCTTAAACTTAAATTATTATGAGGTAAAAAGTTATTTCAAAATTGAGCAATTCCCTGAAGTAAATAAAAGTTGGTAAAGATGTATATAATGAAAGCCAGTAGATGGCAATACAAGCCTGTAAAAGGGGGAATTTATTGTTGAGTGCAGAAAATGTCGAGTGTAACGGCTAAACAATGTTACAACTCGACCACCAAGGCAGCTGTGTCAGGCTGACTGAGGTAAATAACACGTCAGCATGGATGGGCGGGCGGGAGGGAGAGGAACGGCCCACAAAATGGCGTCGGAGCTGCCGAGACAGGAGCAGGAAGGGAGAGGAGACAAAAGTCACACAAACACAAGGGGATAGGTAAAATAAAAACCGGACTATGTGACTATAGAAAAGCGCAATGCCAAATTAGCCTATTTGTAGAGAGAGACATAGAAAAAATGAAATGAAAAACGACATTGTGAAGAGATAGTAAATGGTAGGTAAAACGTTCAGAAAAAGGGTTTTACAATGTCACTTTATTTAAGGCTACAAAATTTTAAAAATAAGTATGTATGTAAATAAGCAAAATATACAAGGTCAATGAACATGTATATAAACACAACTTATCTGTTTTGAGCAGCAAAAGAAAGAGGAAGAGTGTTTACTGTGTACTTTATTTATAACCTGTTCTCTGTGCTGATTGGCTGTTTTTTCTCTCATTATAAAAAGCTTCTGTTAGCTTCTTATTATGTTTTATGTTATTTATCTTAATGTTATTGTACTTTAAAAGGCTGCATTGAGTAGTAAAGAAAGACTAATGCAAAAATAGGAGTCTCTGGTCTTGTAATAAAATCAGTGTACTATATATATATATATATGTGCAGTTAATACCGATATAGCAATTTCATAGTACTCATGATCTGGAAACGTTAAATATTAATCTCACAAGGGCTTTTATAACAAATATCCATTCTTGCACTGAAACTTTGCAAATTTCCAGCTATTAAACCACCCAGCAGCACCCAGCTCTTTGCAGTTCTAGTGCTGTTTGGAAAACAGCTTGTGTAGTGCTGTTTGGGAACCAGCTTGCATGGGGATCTGCATCGGCCATCAATGGTCACGATCGTTGGTGGGTGGGAGCTGTTGCAGGGAGGCGGGTGGGCGGCTATCAATGGGAGGATGTGCGTCAGAGGGGGGTGGGATAGTGCACGTGTGCATGGGGGGCAGGGGCGGACGCGAGCACGGGGGCGGGTGGGAACGCTACACTATGGTACAATTTCTTAGATAAGGTGGGAGAGAGAAAATTTTATCTAAGGGATCTGGGAGGGGGTTGGTTATTAAGGGGGGGGGCAGCTAAAATACAGAAAAATATTTAAAAATGATATTAAAAAAAAATATATAATGTATATTTAAAAAATACCATATTTTATGGCAAACTGGGTACTGGCAGACAGCTGCCAGTACCCAAGATGGCGCACAATAAGGTAGAGGGGGAGGGTTAGAGAGCTGTTGGGGGGGGGGTCAGGGAGGTTGGGGGGTTTTGCTATAACTTGCAAAAAAAAGCAAAGAACATGTAAACATTGGGTATTTCTAAACTCAGGGGAAAATTTAGAACTATTTAGTATGGTTGTTTGTTGGTGGTTGTAGATGTGTAACAGATTTTGGGGGTCAAAGTTAGAAAAAGTGTGCTTGTTTCCATTTTTTCATCATATTTTATATATTTTTTATAGTAAATTATATGATATGATGAAAAACAAAATTTATGCTTACCTGATAAATTTATTTCTCTTGTGGTGTATCCAGTCCACGGGTTCATCCATTACTTGTGGGATATTCTCCTTCCCAACAGGAAGCTGCAAGAGGACACCCACAGCAGAGCTGTCTACATAGCTCCTCCCCCAACTGCCACCCCCAGTCATTCGACCGAAGACAAGGGTGCAGTGGTGACTGTAGTTTAAAAATAAAAAACACCTGCCTTAAAATGACAGGGCGGGCAGTGGACTGGATACACCACAAGAGAAATAAATTTATCAGGTAAGCATAAATTTTGTTTTCTCTTGTAAAGGTGTATCCAGTCCACGGGTTCATCCATTACTTGTGGGATACCAATACCAAAGCTTTAGGACACGGATGAAGGGAAAGACAAGGCAGGAACTTAAACGGAAGGCACCACTGCCTGTAAGACCTTTCTCCCAAAAATAGCCTCCGAAGAAGCAAAAGTATAAAATTTATAGAATTTAGAAAATGTATGAAGCGAAGACCAAGTCGCCGCCTTACAAATCTGTTCAACAGAGGCCTCATGTTTAAAAGCCCATGTCGAAGCTACTGCTCTAGTAGAATGAGCTGTAATTCTTTCAGGAGGCTGCTGGCCAGCAGTCTTATAAGCTAAGCGTATTATACGTCTTAGCCAAAAAGAAAGAGAAGTTGCCGAAGCCTTTTGGCCTCTCCTCTGTCCAGAGTAGACAACAAACAAAGCAGATGTTTGACGAAAATCCTTCGTAGCTTGTAAATAAAACTTTAAAGCACAAACCACATCAAGATTGTGTAATAGACGTTCCTTCTTTGAAGAAAGATTAGGACATAGTGAAGGAAGAACAATCTCCTGATTGATATTCTTATTAGATACCACCTTAGGAAGAAACCCAGGTTTGGTACGTAACACTACCTTATCTGCATGGAAAATCAGATAAGGGGAATCACATTGTAAAGCAGATAACTCTGAAACTCTTCGAGCCGAGGAGATAGTTACTAAAAACAGAACTTTCCAAGATAAAAGCTAATATCTATGGAATGCAAAGGTTCAAACGGAACCCCTTGAAGAACTTTAAGAACTAAATTTAAACTCCATGGCGGAGAAACAGGTTTAAACACAGGCTTGATCCTAACTAAAGCCTGACAAAACGCCTGAACGTCTGGAACCTCAGCCAGACGTTTGTGCAAAAGAATAGACAGAGCAGAAATCTGTCCCTTTAAGGAATTAGCTGACAAACCCTTCTCCAATCCTTCTTGGAGAAAAGATAATATCCTAGGAATCCTGAACTTACTCCATGAGTAACCCTTGGATTCACAGCAATGAGGATATTTACACCATATCTTATGATAGATTTTCCTGGTGACAGGCTTTCGAGCCTGAATTAAGGTATCAATGACCGATTCGGAAAAACCACGCTTTGATAGAATTAAGCGTTCAATCTCCAAGCAGTCAGACGTAGAGAAATTAGATTTGGATGTTTGAAGGAACCTTGAAGTAGAAGGTCCTGCCTTAGCGGCAGAGTCCATGGTGGAAAGGATGACAAGTCCACCAGATCTGCATACCAAGTCATGAGTGGCTACGCAGGGGCTATCAAGATCACCGAAGCTCTCTCCCGCTTGATCTTGGCAATCAGACGAGGGAGCAGAGGAAATGGTGGAAACACATAAGCCAGGCTGAAGGACCAGGGCGCTGCTAGAGCATCTACCAGTGCTGCCTTGGGATCCCTGGACCTGGACCTGTAACAAGGAAGCTTGGCGTTCTGACGAGACGCCATGAGATCCAGTTCTGGTTTGCCCCAAAGTTGGATCAACTGGGCAAATACCTCCGGATGGAGCTCCCACTCCCCCAGATGAAAAGTCTGCCGACTTAGAAAATCCGCCTCCCAGTTCTCTACTCCTGGGATATGGATAGCTGAGAGATGGCAAGAGTGAACCTCTGCCCATAGAATTATCTTTGAAACCTCCAACATTGCCAGGGGGCTCCTTGTTCCCCCCTGATGGTTGATATAGGCTACAGTCGTGATGTTGTCCGACTGAAATCTGATGAACCTGACCGCAGCTAGCTGAGGCCAAGCCTGAAGAGCATTGAATATCGCTCTTAGTTCCAGAATGTTTATCGGAAGGAGGGCCTCCTCCTGAGTCCACGAACCCTGAGCCTTCAGGGAGTTCCAGACTGCACCCCAGCCCCGAAAGCTGGCATCTGTCGTTACTATAGTCCATTCTGGCCTGCGGAAACTCATTCCCTTGGACAGATGGACCCGAGATAGCCACCAGAGAAGAGAATCCCTGGTCTCTTGATCCAGATTTAGTAGAGGGCACAAATCTGTGTAATCCCCATTCCACTGATTGAGCATGCAAAGTTGCAGTGGTCTGAGATGTAGGCGGTCAAACGGAACTATGTCCATCGCCGCTTCCATTAATCCGATTACCTCCATACACTGAGCCACTGACGGACGAGAAATGGAATAAAGAGCACGGCAGGGAGTTAGAAGTTTTGACAACCTGACCTCTGTCAGATAAATCTTCATTTCTACTGAATCTATCAGAGTTCCTAGGAAGGAAACTCTTGTGAGAGGTGAGAGAGAACTCTTTCCTTCGTTCACCTTCCACCCGTGAGACCTTCGGAATGCCAGAAAAATGTCCGTATGGGACCTGGCGATTTGAAAAGTTGACACCTGTATCAGGATGTCGTCTAGGTAAGGGGCTACTGCTATACCCCACGGTCTTAGAACCGCCAGAAGGGACCTAGAACCTTCATAAAGATTCTTGGTGCCGTGGCTAACCCGAAGGGAAGAGCCACAAACTGGTAATGCCTGTCTAGGCAGGCGAAACTGAGAAACTGATGATGATCCCTGTGTATCGGAATATGTAGATAAGCATCCTTTAAACCCACGGTAGTCATATATTGACCCTCCTGGATCATAGGTAGGATGGTTAGAATAGTCTCCATCTTGACGGATGGGATCCTGAGAAATTTGTTTAGGATCTTGAGATCCAAGATTGGTCTGAAAGTTCCCTCTTTCTTGGGAACTATAAACAGATTTGAATAGAAGCCCTGCCCCTGTTCCTTCTTTGGAACTGGGTGGATCACTCCCATAACTAGTAGGTCTTGAACGCAATGTAAGAATGCCTCTCTCTTTATCTGGTTTGCAGATAATTGTGAGAGATGAAATCTCCCCTTTGGAGATGAAGCGTTGAAAACCAGAAGATATCCCTGGGAAACAATCTCCAGAGCCTAGGGATCCTGGACGTCTCTTTCCCAAGCGTGGATGAAGAGAGAAAGTCTGCAACCCACTAGATCCGGTCCCGGATCGGGGGCTACTCCTTCATGCTGTCTTAGAGGCAGCAGCAGGCTTTTTGGCCTGTTTCCCCTTGTTCCAAGCCTGGTTAGGTCTCCAGACTGGCTTGGACTGGGCAAAATTTCCCTCTTGTTTTGTAGAAGAAGAAGATGAAGCTGCGCCACTCTTGAAGTTTCGAAAGGAACGAAAATTAGTCTGTTTGGTCCTTAACTTGTTGGACCTATCCTGGGGAAGGGCGTGGCCTTTTCCTCCAGTAATATCAGAAATGATCTCCTTCAGTCCAGGCCCAAATAGGGTCTGCCCTTTGAAGGGGATCTTGAGAAGTTTAGACTTTGAAGTGACATCAGCTGACCAGGATTTAAGCCATAGCGCCCTACGTGCCTGAATGGCAAAACCTGAATTTTTAGCCGTTAGCTTGGTTAAATGAAAAACGGCGTCAGAAATAAATGATTTGGCTAACTTAAGAGCTTTAAGCCTGTCAAGGATATCATCCAACGGGGTCTCTACTTGTAAAGCCTCCTCCAGAGACTCGAACCAGAAAGCCGCTGCAGCAGTGACTGGGGCAATGCATGCAAGAGGCTGGAGAATAAAACCTTGTTGTATAAAGATTTTCTTAAGGAAACCCTCTAAATTCTTATCCATAGGATCTAGGAAAGCACAACTGTCCTCGACAGGAATAGTTGTACGCTTAGCTAGGGTAGAGACTGCTCTCTCTACCTTAGGGACCATCTGCCACAAGTCCCATGTAGCGGCATCTATAGGAAACATTTTCTTAAAAGCAGGAGGGGGAGAGAACGGCACACCTGGTCTATCCCATTCCTTAGTAATAATTTCTGAAAACCTCTTAGGGATTGGAAAAACATCAGTGTAAACAGGCACTGCAAAGTATTTATCCATTTTACACAATTTCTCTGGGACTACAATGGTGTCACAGTCATCCAGAATCGCTAAAACCTCCCTGAGCAACACGCGGAGGTGTTCAAGCTTAAATTTAAATGCTGTCATTTCAGAGTCAGACTGAAGTAACGCCTTCCCTAAATCAGAGAAGTCACCCACAGATAGAAGCTCTCCTGCTTCAACTTCTGCACATTGTGAGGGTATATCAGACATAGCTACTAAAGCGTCAGAGAGCTCTGTATTTGTTCTAGCCCCAGAGCTGTCTCGCTTTCCTTGTAACCCTGGCAGTTTGGACAATACCTCTATGAGGGTATGATTCATAACTGCCGCCATGTCTTGTAAAGTAAACGCCATGGACGCGCTAGAGGTACTTGGCGTCCCTTGAGCAGGAGTTATAGGTTCTGACACGTGGGGAGAGCTAGATGGCATAACCTCCCTTTTGTCAGTCTCAGAAACCTCAGGTGATAAATCTTTAAAAGCCATAATATGGTCTTTATAGCTTATAGAAAGGTCAGTGCATTTGGTACACATTCTAAGAGGGGGTTCCACAATGGCTTCTAAACATAATGAACAAGGAGTTTCCTCTTTGTCAGACATGTTTAACAGACTAGTAATGAGACCAGCAAGCTTGGAAAACACTTTAATAAATGTGAAAAAAGCAATAATAAAAAACGGTACTGTGCCTTTAAGAGAAAAAAACTACCACATAAACTGCAAACAGTGAAAAAAATTAGTAAACTCTACAAAATTTTTACAGTGTGTATAAGCAGCATTGCACCCACTTGCAAATGGATGATTAACCCCTCAGGCCCAAAAACGAATTAGAAAAACATTAAACCTGTTAACAAACAGTCACACACACTGCCACAGCTCTGCCGTGGCTCCTACCTGCCTTTAAAAACGATTTTTGCAGGAACAAAACTAGGGTTGCACCGATACCATTTTTTTATGACCGAGTACAAGTACCGATACTTGTTTTCAAATACTCGCCGATACCAATTACCGATACTTTTTTTTTAATGTCATGTGACAGTTTACCAAGCACAATACAGACTAATTATTTAAGATTCTTTCTTTATAATTATAAAGGACTGTAATTCAAAAGACATTATGAAATAATACAACAGTTTTATTTGTCAAAAGTTTACTGAACATGTTTATAAATAAAAAATATTAAAATAAAATATTACATTTAAAGGGGTGATGCAATTGGGTTGTAGGGCTGTTATATAACATCAACCTGACATTTGTATGGAGGTTCGACTCTAAGTTGAACAGTCTTTCACTTTCCACCATACTGCATGGGGCAGAAAGATAGTTTTGGGCCATTTTAGCCAGAGCTGGAAATTTGTTTAACTGCCCAGTAGTTCAGGGGTTTGTCTGAACGAGGTACAGTGACCTCTACTACAATAATACAAATAACAGCAATTTGTATTGGCAGAACAGTAGTAAACTAGTTTTAGTTTAGTCTCCACTCCAGTTTAAAATGAAATGGGAACATGCAGTTTGAAAAAAAACGCCACAAGGTAGCATATGGGTAGGAAGTGGAGGTATTGGTTTAAGTATCGGTGCATTTGCACGAGTACAAGTACTCATGCAAATACTTGGTATCGGTACCGATACCGATACTAGTATCGGTATCGGTGCAACCCTAAACAAAACCCTCTATAGAGGTCCTATAAGACAGAGGACTCCTTCAGGGAAGCTGGATGTCTCAGACTGAAAACGAAAATAGGCCCCTCCCACCATGCACTCAAAGTCAGAGGGCCTTAAAAAAGTACTCCTAGGAGTAATCTGACAAGCCATGTGGAAACTAGGCCCCAAATAAAGATTTATCACCCTCAGAGAAAAAACGTTTTTATTTATAAATCATGCAAACGTTTTTACACTAAGTAATATAGGTACTAACATGAATATTATCCCTTTTTTGCAAGCATGATCCCAGTTGTTGTTAAATCACTGTATCAGACTTACCTTAAATATACCAGGCCCTGTCAGCATTTTCTAGACCTTATCATCTCTCTAGAAAAAAATATACTGAACATACCTCAAAGCAGGCAATCTGCAGACCGTTCCCCCAACTGAAGTTTTCTTTCCATACTCTTCAGTTATGTGTGAGAACAGCAATGGACCTTAGTTACAAACCGCTAAGATCATCAAACCTTCAGGCAGAAGTCTTCTTCCAATTTCTGCCTGAGAGTAAAAACAGTACAACGCCGGTACCGTTTAAAAATAACAAACTTTTGATTGAAGGTAAAAACTACACTAAGTCACCACATCTCTCTTGATACTTTGTTTCTTGTCGAGAGCTGCAAGAGAATGACTGGGGGTGGCAGTTGGGGGAGGAGCTATGTAGACAGCTCTGCTGTGGGTGTCCTCTTGCAGCTTTCTGTTGGGAAGGAGAATATCCCACAAGTAATGGATGAACCCGTGGACTGGATACACCTTTACAAGAGAAATAATGTTATCTTTAGAAAGTCCATTAAATGGCGAGAAAAACGTTATATAATATATGTGGGTACAGTAAATGAGTAAGAGGAAAATTACAGCTAAACACAAGCACTGCAGAAATGTAAAAATAGCCCTGGTCCCAAACGGTCAGAAAATGGAAAAGTGTTGTAGTCCTTAAGGGGTTAACTATATTTTTGCTTATCTTCTGATTGTATCTAATTTGATTCATTTGACATGAGCTATTATTCAATAAACTATGCTGATTTGAACTTATAATCTTGTTTTCCAGAATATACTCATGAATACAATACCTTTCCGTTTCTTCCCCATCACTGATGTCAGGTTTACTGGCCTATAGCTTCCTGGATCAGCCCTGCTTTCCTTTTTAAAAATTTGAACCACATCGGCTTTACGCCAGTCCTGGTGCACGATGCCTGAGGATAACGAGTCTTAAAAAATTAAGAACAGAGGTTTGACTATGACAGTGCTAAGTTCTGTATATTCCATCTGGACTTGGAGCTTTATTTATTTTTATATTATCCAGTTGTTTTTTTGTTTGTTTTTTTATTTATTATTTTTATTTCAAATTTTAACAATGACAATGCAATTAAAAGAGTGATATATAGACATTGCATGTGAATCAATAAGACTTCAAATTCTAATTCTAGATATAAATCGATATAATAATCTAGAAAAAAAAGTCAGCTGTACATCGATAAATGGTTGTGCATTTATCATTGCACAAGCAGTTCACCAGAATTGCTTGTGCAATACCGCCCCTTGCAGATTTGCATGATCAGTCTCCTTCTAGCAAGAGGCACCCAGCTGAGGCAATGCCATAATATTATGTTCTAGTTGTACCCATTGTTTGTGATGATGTTCTTCGAACAAACACCAGTCTATTATTCTAGAGAGGTAAACAATGTTACAATATTCATTAACTCCCAGACCTTCATGTATAGGGTTAAGATATAGAAAGGATTTAGCTATACAAGAGGGGGAGGGTCAATTTACAGACATAGGAATTATGTTTGGAGAAGAATGTAACTGTTAAAAAGATAGACACTGTCTGTAGTATTTATACAATTTTTAGTAGTAATGACATTTTTGATACTCCAATTCTCCCCAACCAGGAAACATGATTTGGAAGCCATTGTGCAGTTTCATAGTAATATCAGTTAGTAAGGAGTCATAATTTAACTTAGTCAATGTTGGGATATTTGGTGAAAGATGTATTCCTAAATATTTAAGAGATTGAGATTTAAATGTGAAGGGAGTAGTACTTTTCATTAAGGCCATTTCTGATCTTGAGATATGGATTGGGAGTATGCCTGAATGATCAAAGTTAACGGAGAAATTGAAAATCTACCATATTCCATTAAAATGTAACAGAGATTTTGAGGGAGAGGTGAGAGTCATTAAGAGATCATCAGCAAAGAGCGCCAATTTATATTCAGAACCCATAATTTTACTGCCTTGAACTACAGGGGAAGCCCGAATTTTAGATGCCAATATCTCTATCGAAAGTGTAAAAAGTAGGGGAGACAGAGACAGTGGGCATCCCTGTCTAGTGCCATTATTATTGGAAAGGGATCAGATAAGAAACCTTTAACCCTCACTTCAAATAAGTGATAATGGAGTAAGTAACCTTTTGAAAAAATGAGGAATATTAACCATTATATAATATATAGACTTTGGAGCCCTTTTAATAAATGTTTATATTTTTTAATATGTTTTACTGTAAATATTTTACTTTCCAATTTTCTTCACTTAAAAGAAAATATTTCTATATACAGTATATATCTGTCGATAGCTATACCTATATATATTCATATAGATATATAGGGATAGATATATTTTACAAAACAATAATATATATATATATATATATATATATATATATATATATACTGTATATATAAATATATATATTTAAACAGAAAAAGAAAATATTTTCTATGTGAATTACAGAAAATTGCATAGATACCTTTGGATTTAGCACAGTTGGTCTAATGCATGTCGGGTTAGTGCACAAGCGATAAGTGATAGGTGAAAAGCACATTCCATTGAAGTCAATGGGGAAAGAGGTTAGCACGGTGGTGATATTTGAAGTCCTGGAGTCAGCTTGCATTGGATTTCACTCACACGCTAACTTTTTACTTTCAACCTGTAGTACGTGCACTAACCTGCCCCCCGTTAAAGTTTACTTTGAGCGCAGTTGTTGGAAGAGCACAGAAAAACGATAGCGCACCACTTGTAATCTGTTCTGCTACTCATTTTCATACATATTTGTATTGGGGCTATGGTGTGGAGCCCTGGGTAGCTTTGCATCCTGTAATTGTGTACACTTGTGCTGAATGTTTTGTTATTTGAGCTATTATAATAGCTCATACTGGAGTTGTTTAGAGGTGGTGTCAATATTTTGTTATTCAGCTGTTAAACTGCTAGAATGAAAATCGTGCGTTGAACTAGTGTTTCCGCTTGTAAATAAAATAGTTGCCAAACTCAAAGATGGTTTTCAATAAGAACACACTTCAGGGAAATATAACCTCACATCATAAGTAGTTATTAGAGAACAAGTTAAAGGGACATGAAACCTAAAAAACATAATTTATGCTTACCTGATAAATTTATTTCTCTTGTAGTGTATTCAGTCCACGGATCATCCATTACTTATGGGATATATTCCCTTCCCAACAGGAAGTTGCAAGAGGATCACCCAAGCAGAGCTGCTATATAGCTCCTCCCCTCACATGTCATATCCAGTCATTCGACCGAAACAAGACAAGAAAGGAGAAAGCATAGGGTGCAGTGGTGACTGGAGTTTTAATTAAAATTTAGATCTGCCTTAAAAAGACAGGGCGGGCCGTGGACTGAATACAATACAAGAGAAATAAATTTATCAGGTAAGCATAAATTATGTTTTCTCTTGTTAAGTATATTCAGTCGAAAATCTTTAGTTGCCTGTAAATAGAACTTCAGGGCACGGACTACGTCCAGATTATGCAAAAGTCGTTCCTTCTTTGAAGAAGGATTAGGACATAATGATGGAACAACAATCTCCTGATTGATATTCCTGTTAGAAACTACCTTAGGTAAAAACCCCGGTTTAGTACGCAGAACTACCTTGTCTGAATGGAAAATCAGATAAGGAGAATCACAATGTAAGGCCGATAACTCAGAGACTCTTCGAGCCGAGGAAATAGCCATCAAAAACAGAACTTTCCAAGATAAAAGCTTAATATCAATGGAATGAAGGGGTTCAAACAGAACCCCTTGAAGAACTTTAAGAACCAAGTTTAAGCTCCACGGAGGAGCAACCGTCTTAAACACAGGCTTAATCCTAGCCAAAGCCTGACAAAAAGCCTGGACGTCTGGAACTTCTGCCAGACGTTTGTGTAAGAGAATAGACAGAGCAGAAATCTGTCCCTTTAACGAACTAGCAGATAAGCCCTTTTCTAAACCCTCTTGTAGAAAGGACAATATCCTAGGAATCCTAACCTTACTCCATGAGTAACCCTTGGATTCGCACCAATATAAATATTTACGCCATATCTTATGGTAAATTTTTCTGGTAACAGGCTTCCGTGCCTGTATTAAGGTATCAATAACTGACTCCGAGAAGCCACGCTTTGATAGGATCAAGCGTTCAATCTCCATGCAGTCAGCCTCAGAGAAATTAGATTTGGATGGTTGAAAGGACCTTGTATTAGAAGGTCCTGCCTCAGAGGTAGAGACCATGGTGGACAGGACGACATGTCCACTAGGTCTGCATACCAGGTCCTGCGTGGCCACGCAGGCGCTATCAGAATCACTGATGCTCTCTCCTGTTTGATCTTGGCAATCAGTCGAGGTAGCATCGGAAATGGTGGAAACACATAAGCCATGTTGAATACCCAAGGGGCTGCCAGAGCATCTATCAGCGCCGCTCCCAGGTCCCTGGACCTGGATCCGTAACAAGGAAGCTTGGCGTTCTGGCGAGACGCCATGAGATCCAGTTCTGGTTTGCCCCAATGATGAATCAGTTGAGCGAAGATCTCCGGATGAAGTTCCCACTCCCCCGGATGAAAAGTCTGGCGACTTAGAAAATCCGCCTCCCAGTTCTCCACGCCTGGGATGTAGATCGCTGACAGGTGGCAAGAGTGAGACTCTGCCCAGCGATTTATCTTTGAGACTTCCAACATCGCTAGGGAACTCCTGGTTCCCCCTTGATGGTTGATGTAGGCCACAGTCGTGATGTTGTCCGACTGAAACCTGATGAGCCTCAGTGTTGCTAACTGAGGCCAAGCTAGAAGAGCATTGAATATTGCTCTCAACTCCAGAATATTTATTGGGAGGAGTTTCTCCTCCTGAGTCCATAATCCCTGAGCCTTCAGGGAGTTCCAGACTGCGCCCCAACCTAGAAGGCTGGCATCTTGTCCAATCTGGCCTGCGAAAGGTCATCCCCTTGGACAGGAGGACCCGAGAAAGCCACCAGAGAAGAGAATCTCTGGTCTCTTGATCCAGATTTAGTAGAGGGGACAAATCTGAGTAATCCCCATTCCACTGACTTAGCATGCATAATTGCAGAGGTCTGAGATACAGGCGCGCAAATGGTACTATGTCCATTGCCGCTACCATTAAGCCGATTACTTCCATGCACTGAGCTACTGACGGGCGTGGAATGGAATGAAGGGCACGGCAAGCATTTAAAAGTTTTGATAACCTGGCCTCCATCAGGTAAATTTTCATTTCTACAGAATCTATCAGAGTCCCTAGGAAGGAGACTCTTGTGAGTGGTGATAGAGAACTCTTTTCCACGTTCACCTTCCACCCATGCGACCTCAGAAATGCCAGAACTATCTCTGTATGAGACTTGGCAATTTGAAAACTTGACGCTTGTATCAGAATGTCGTCTAGGTACGGAGCCACCGCTATGCCTTGCGGTCTTAGTACCGCTAAAAGTGAGCCCAGAACCTTTGTAAAAATTCTCGGGGCCGTAGCTAACCCGAAGGGAAGAGCTACAAACTGGTAATGCCTGTCTAGAAAGGCAAATCTTAGGTACCGATAATGATCTTTGTGAATCGGTATATGAAGGTAGGCATCCTTTAAGTCTACTGTGGTCATGTATTGACCCTCTTGGATCATGGGTAGGATGGTTCGAATAGTTTCCATTTTGAATGATGGAAATCTTAGGAATTTGTTTAAGATTTTTAGGTCCAAGATTGGTCTGAAGGTTCCCTCTTTCTTGGGAACCACAAACAGATTTGAGTAAAACCCTTGCCCTTTTTCCGTCCGCGGAACTGGGTGGATCACCCCCATTACTAAGCGGTCTTGTACACAGCGTAGAAATGCCTCTTTCTTTATTTGGTTTGCTGATAACCTTGAAAGATGAAATCTCCCTTGTGGAGGAGAAGCTTTGAAGTCCAGAAGATATCCCTGAGATATGATCTCCAACGCCCAGGGATCCTGGACATCTCTTGCCCAAGCCTGGGCGAAGAGAGAAAGTCTGCCCCCCACTAGATCCGTTTCCGGATAGGGGGCCCTCTCTTCATGCTGTCTTAGGGGCAGAAGTAGGCTTTCTGGCCTGCTTGCCCTTGTTCCAGGGCTGGTTAGCTTTCCAGCCCTGTCTGTAACGAGCAACAGTTCCTTCCTGTTTTGGAGCAGAGGAAGTTGATGCTGCTCCTGCCTTGAAGTTACGAAAGGCACGAAAATTAGACTGTTTGGCCTTTGATTTGGCCCCGTCCTGAGGAATGATATGACCCTTACATCCAGTAATGTCAGCAATAATTTCTTTCAATCCGGGCCCGAATAAGGTCTGCCCCTTGAAAGGAATATTAAGCAATTTAGATTTAGAAGTCACGTCAGCTGACCAGGATTTAAGCCATAGCGCTCTGCGCGCCTGTACGGCGAATCCGGAGTTCTTAGCCGTTAGTTTGGTTAAATGTACAACGGCATCAGAAACAAATGCATTAGCTAGCTTAAGTGCTTTAAGCTTGACCATAATCTCATCCAATGGAGCTGTGAGAATGGCCTCTTTCAGAGACTCAAACCAGAATGCCGCAGCAGCAGTGACAGGCGCAATGCATGCAAGGGGCTGTAAGATAAAACCTTTTTGAACAAACATTTTCTTAAGGTAACCTTCTAATTTTTTATCCATTGGATCCGAAAAAGCACAACTATCCTCCACCGGGATAGTGGTACGTTTAGCTAAAGTAGAAACTGCTCCCTCCACCTTAGGGACCGTCTGCCATAAGTCTCGTGTGGTGGCGTCTATTGGAAACATTTTTCTAAATATCGGAGGAGGGGAAAAGGGCACACCGGATCTATCCCTCTCCTTGCTAATAATTTCTGTAAGCCTTTTAGGTATAGGAAAAACGTCAGTACACACCGGTACCACAAAGTATCTATCCAACCTACATACTTTCTCTGGAATTGCAACCGTGTTACAATCATTCAAAGCCGCTAATACCTCCCCTAGCAATACACGGAGGTTCTCAAGCTTAAATTTAAAATGAGAAATCTCTGAATCCGGTCTCCCTGGATCAGATCCGTCACCCACAGAATGAAGCTCTCCGTCCTCATGTTCTGCAAATTGTGACGCAGTATCGGACATGGCTCTCACATCATCAGCACGCTCTGTCCTTAACCCAGAGCTATCACGCTTGCCTCTTAATTCTGGCAATTTAGATAATACCTCTGTCATAACAGCAGCCATGTCTTGCAAAGTGATTTGTATGGGCCTCTCTGATGTACTTGGCGCCACAATATCACGCGCCTCCTGAGCGGGAGGCGAAGGTACTGACACGTGAGGAGAGTTAGTCGGCATAACTTCCCGCTCGTTGTCTGGTGATAATTTCTTTACAGATAAAAATTTACTTTTATTCAAAGTGACATCAATACATTTAGTACACATATTTCTATGGGGCTCCACATTGGCCTTCAAACATAGTGAACAAACAGATTCATCTGTGTCAGACATGTTTAAACAGACTAGCAATGAGACTAGCAAGCTTGGAAAATCCTTTCAAATAAGTTTACAAGCAATATAAAAAACGCTACTGCGCCTTTAAGAAGCACAAAAAATCGTCACAGTTGAAATAACAATGAACCAAATCAGTTATAGCAACCAAATTTTCACAGTAAATGTATTAAGTTAGCAAAGCATTGCACCCACTAGCAAATGGATGATTAACACCTTAATACCCAAAAACGGATAATCAATTTAACAATTAACGTTTTTATCACAGTCAAACACACTGTCACAGGTCTGCTGTGACTGATTACCTCCCTCAAAATGAATTTTGAAGACCCCTGAGCTCTCTAGAGACGTCCTGGATCAAGGAGGAAGAAGCAGGAAGACTGTAACTGAATTTTTACTGCGCAAAAAAGCGCTAAAATAGGCCCCTCCCACTCATATTACAACAGTGGGAAACCTCAGTTAACCGTTTCTATGCAGAAATAAATGACAGCCATGTGGAAAATCATGCCCCAAAAGATTTATCACCAAAGTACCTCACAAAAAACGAATAACATGCCAGTAAACGTTTTAAACATGCACTTTAAAAGTTAGGTAGTGTTATTAATAAGCCTGCTACCAGTCGCTTCTACTGCAGTTAAGGCTCATACATTACTTCAGTATTAACAGTATTTTCTTAGTCAAATTCCATTCCTTAGAAAAGTACTTATTGTACATACATTCATCAGCCTGATACCAGTCGCTACTGCATTTAAGGCTGTACTTACATTACATCGGTATCAGCAGTATTTTCTTAGTCAATTCCATTCCTTAGAAAAATATTTTACTGCACATACCTCATCTGCAGGGGACCCCGCATGCTATTCCCTTTCTGAAGTTACCCCACTCCTCAGAATGTGCGAGAACAGCCAGTGGATCTTAGTTACTTCTGCTAAGATCATAGAAAACGCAGGCAGATTCTTCTTCTAAATACTGCCTGAGAGAAAAAAACAGCACACTCCGGTGCCATTTAAAATAACAAACTTTTGATTGAAGAAATAATTCCACACTCCTCTCACACCTTCCTACTATGTCAGTTGCAAGAGAATGACTGGGTATGACATGTGAGGGGAGGAGCTATATAGCAGCTCTGCTTGGGTGATCCTCTTGCAACTTCCTGTTGGGAAGGGAATATATCCCATAAGTAATGGATGATCCGTGGACTGAATACACTTAACAAGAGAAATGTTCTTTTATGATTCATATAGAGAATACAATTGTAAACAACTTTCCAATTTACTTCTATTATTTAAATTGCTTCTCTCTCTTGTTACCGTTTGCTGAAAGGTTTATCTAGGAAAGCTCAGGAGCAGCAAAGAACCTAGTTTCTAGCTGCTGATTGGTGGCTGCATATATATACTGATTGTCATTGGCTCACCCATGTGTTCAGTCAGCAACCAGCAGTGCATTGCTGCTCATTCAACAAAGCATACCATGAGAACAAAGAAAAATTAATAATAGGAGTAAATTAGAAAGTTGCTTAAAATTGCATGTTCTATCTGAATCATGAAAGAAAACATCTGGGTTTCATATCCCTTTAATTAGCACAAAAAGATCAAAGCTCTGATACTCAAACCAACAGCTTTCAATATAATTTACGACAGTAGCTTAGTCCTATCCTGCAGCCATTTCTGGCAGTGTCAATAGATTACTAATGTAGTTGAAAAGGAACATGAAACCCACACATTTGCTTTCATGTTTTATATATTGTTTATTGGCAGCATTTTTTCCATTATTGTTTCAGTGAAAAATAGTAGTTGATGACACATTTATGGGGCCATTTGTAACAAATTCATCAGCTATATGAAATTACAAATTATATAGACAGAGTTGTCTGTAAACAATTACATATTTTCCAGCAGGTAAAATGGACAATTGGGAACTCATTAAAGGGGAAAACATCCTACAGTACAATGTCCCTTTAATGCTTGAGGAAATGTTTCTTCCATTATTTTATTGTCCCTTTTTACTCAACCATATTTTTATCTTGATAGCACTTCAACGTTCAGAAGGCAGATCCAGCACTATTATCTGAAAGATAGAAATAGACCCCCCCAAAAAATGTATCTTTATTCAATGCTAATGTCAGACAGTGTAGAAGTAAAACATAAAGCTTATACAATACTAATTCTATTAAAGGGATACTAAACCCATTTTTTTTTCTTTCATGATTCGGATAGAGCGTGCAATTTTAAGCAACTTTCTAGTTTACTCCTATTGTCAATTTTTATTAGTTCTCTTAATATATTTATTTGAAAAGCAGGGATGTAAGCTTAGGATCCAGACCATTTTAGGTTCAGCGCTTGCTGATTGGTGGTTAAATGTAGCTACCAATCAGCAAGCGCTATCCAGTGTTCTGAACCTAAAATGGACCAGCTCCTAAGCTTTCATTCCTGTTTTTTCAAATAAAGATACCAAAGGAACAAAGAAAAAATTATAATAGGAGTAAATTAGAAAGTTGCTTAAAATTGCACGCTATTTATCAAGCTCCGAATGGAGCTTGAGGGCCCGTATTTCTGGCGAGCCTGCAGACTTGCCAGAAACAGCCATTATGAAGCAGCGGTCTAAAGACTGCTGCTCCATAACCCTGTCCGCCTGCTCTGAGCAGACGGATAGACATCGCCGGATTCAACCCGATTGAGTATGATTGGGTTGATTGACACCCCCTGCTGGTGGCCGATTGGCCGCAATTCTGCAGGGGGCGGCGTTGCACCAGCAGCTCACAAGAGCTGCTGGTGCAATGCTGAATACAGAGAGTGTATTGCGCTACGCATTCAGCGAGGTCTGGCGGACCTGATCCGCACTATCAGATCAGGTCCGCCAGACCTTTGATAAATAGGCCTCTATATCTGAATCATAAAAGAAAAAAAAATGGGTTTGATATCCTTTTAAGTAGTAAGCACTGTATTTCTATATTTATGCAAAGGGTTTTCATACAAAATGCTTACAGCTTCAGGGTTTAGTTTCATTATACACAGAGTATAATTTTACATTCAGTATAAGAACTCTATTTACTAAAGGTCTTGCGGACCTGATCCAACAGTGCGGATCAGGTCCGCAAGACCTCGCTGAATGCATAGAGCAATACGCTCTCTGTATTCAGCATTGCACCAGCAGCTCACAAGAGCTGCTGGTGCAATGCCGCCTCCTGCAGACTCGCGGCCAATCGGCCTCCCCAGGCGGACAGGGTTATGAAGCAGCGGTCTTTGTGACCGCTGCTTCATAATTGCTGTTTCTGGCGAGTCCCACAAGCTCTTTACGGAGCTTGATAAATGGGCCCCCATGCATCACTCTGCTCACACACTAAGGCCTAGATTTGGAGTTCGGCGGTAGCCGTCAAAACCAGCGTTAGAGGCTCCTAACGCTGGTTTTGGCCGCCCGCTGGTATTTGGAGTCAGTGATTAAAGGGTCTAACGCTCACTTTTCAGCCGCGACTTTTCCATACCGCAGATCCCCCTACGCCATTTGCGTAGCCTATATTTTCAATGGGATCTTTCTAACGCTGGTATTTAGAGTCGTTTCTGAAGTGAGCGTTAGAGCTCTAACGACAAGATTCCAGCCGCCTGAAAATAGCAGGAGTTAAGAGCTTTCTGGCTAACGCCGGTTTATAAAGCTCTTAACTACTGTACCCTAAAGTACACTAACACCTATAAACTACCTATGTACCCCTAAACCGAGGTCCCCCCACACCGCCGCCACTCGATTAAAATTTTTAACCCCTAATCTGCCGACCGCCACCTACGTTATACTTATGTACCCCTAATCTGCTGCCCCTAACCCCGCCGACCCCTGTATTACATTTATTAACCCCTAACCTGCCCCCCACAATGTCGCCGCCAGCTACTTAAAATAATTAACCCCTAATCTTCCGACCGCAAAGCGCCGCCACCTACGTTATCCCTATGTACCCCTAATCTGCTACCCCTAACACCGCCGACCCCTATATTATATTTATTAACCCCTAATCTGCCCCCCTCAACGTCGCCGACACCTGCCTACACTTATTAACCCCTAATCTGCCGAGCGGACCTGAGCGCTACTATAATAAATGTATTAACCCCTAATCCGCCTCACTAACCCTATCATAAATAGTATTAACCCCTAATCTGCCCTCCCTAACATCGCCGACACCTAACTTCAATTATTAACCCCTAATCTGCCGACCGGAGCTCACCGCTATTCTAATAAATGTATTAACCCCTAAAGCTAAGTCTAACCCTAACACTAACACCCCCCTAAGTTAAATATAATTTTTATCTAACGAAATAAATTAACTCTTATTAAATAAATTATTCCTATTTAAAGCTAAATACTTACCTGTAAAATAAATCCTAATATAGCTACAATATAAATTATAATTATATTATAGCTATTTTAGGATTAATATTTATTTTACAGGCAACTTTGTTATTATTTTAACCAGGTAAAATAGCTATTAAATAGTTAAGAACTATTTAATAGTTACCTAGTGAAAATAATAACAAATTTACCTGTAAAATAAATCCTAACCTAAGATATAATTAAACATAACACTACCCTATCAATAAAATAATTAAATAAACTACCTACAATTACCTACAATTAACCTAACACTACACTATCAATAAATTAATTAAACACAATTCCTACAAATAAATACAATTAAATAAACTAGCTAAAGTACAAAAAATAAAAAAGAACTAAGTTACAGAAAATAAAAAAATATTTACAAACATAAGAAAAATATTACAACAATTTTAAACTAATTACACCTACTCTAAGCCCCCTAATAAAATAACAAAGCCCCCCCAAAATAAAAAATTCCCTACCCTATTCTAAATTAAAAAAGTTACAAGCTCTTTTACCTTACCAGCCCTGAACAGGGCCCTTTGCGGGGGGCATGCCCCAAGAAGTTCAGCTCTTTTGCCTGTAAAAAAAAACATACAATACCCCCCCCCCCAACATTACAACCCACCACCCACATACCCCTAATCTAACCCAAACCCCCCTTAAATAAACCTAACACTAAGCCCCTGAAGATCTTCCTACCTTGTCTTCACCATCCAGGTATCACCGATCCGTCCTGGCTCCAAGATCTTCATCCAACCCAAGCGGGGGTTGGCGATCCATAATCCGGTCCAGAAGAGGCTCCAAAGTCTTCCTCCTATCCGGCAAGAAGAGGACATCCGGACCGGCAAACATCTTCTCCAAGCGGCATCTTCGATCTTCTTCCATCCGGAGCGAAGCGGCAGGATCCTGAAGACCTCCAGCGCGGAACATCCATCCGGACCGACGACTGAACGACGAATGACTGTTCCTTTAAGGGACGTCATCCAAGATGGCGTCCCTCGAATTCCGATTGGCTGATAGGATTCTATCAGCCAATCGGAATTAAGGTAGGAATTTTCTGATTGGCTGATGGAATCAGCCAATCAGAATCAAGTTCAATCCGATTGGCTGATCCAATCAGCCAATCAGATTGAGCTCGCATTCTATTGGCTGTTCCGATCGGTTGTAATGTTGGGGGGGGGTATTGTATGTTTTTTTTTACAGGCAAAAGAGCTGAACTTCTTGGGGCATGCCCCGCAAAGGGCCCTGTTCAGGGCTGGTAAGGTAAAAGAGCTTGTAACTTTTTTAATTTAGAATAGGGTAGGGAATTTTTTATTTTGGGGGGCTTTGTTATTTTATTAGGGGGCTTAGAGTAGGTGTAATTAGTTTAAAATTGTTGTAATATTTTTCTTATGTTTGTAAATATTTTTTTATTTTCTGTAACTTAGTTCTTTTTTATTTTTTGTACTTTAGCTAGTTTATTTAATTGTATTTATTTGTAGGAATTGTGTTTAATTAATTTATTGATAGTGTAGTGTTAGGTTAATTGTAGGTAATTGTAGGTAGTTTATTTAATTATTTTATTGATAGGGTAGTGTTAGGTTTAATTATATCTTAGGTTAGGATTAATTTTACAGGTAAATTTGTTATTATTTTAACTAGGTAACTATTAAATAGTTCTTAACTATTTAATAGCTATTTTACCTGGTTAAAATAATAACAAAGTTGCCTGTAAAATAAATATTAATCCTAAAATAGCTATAATATAATTATAATTTATATTGTAGCTATATTAGGATTTATTTTACAGGTAAGTATTTAGCTTTAAATAGGAATAATTTATTTAATAAGAGTTAATTTATTTCGTTAGATAAATATTATATTTAACTTAGGGGGGTGTTAGTGTTAGGGTTAGACTTAGCTTTAGGGGTTAATACATTTATTAGAATAGCGGTGAGCTCCGGTCGGCAGATTAGGGGTTAATAATTGAAGTTAGGTGTCGGCGATGTTAGGGAGGGCAGATTAGGGGTTAATACTATTTATGATAGGGTTAGTGAGGCGGATTAGGGGTTAATAACTTTATTATAGTAGCGCTCAGGTCCGCTCGGCAGATTAGGGGTTAATAAGTGTAGGCAGGTGTCGGCGACGTTGTGGGGGGCAGATTAGGGGTTAATAAATATAATATAGGGGTCGGCGATGTTAGGGCAGCAGATTAGGGGTACATAGGGATAACGTAGGTGGCAGCGGTTTACGGAGCGGCAGATTAGGGGTTTAAAAAAATATGCAGGGGTCAGCGATAGCGGGGGCGGCAGATTAGGGGTTAATAAGTGTAAGGCTAGGGGTGTTTGGACTCGGGGTACATGTTAGAGTGTTAGGTGCAGACGTAGGAAGTGTTTCCCCATAGGAAACAATGGGGCTGCGTTAGGAGCTGAACGCTGCTTTTTTGCAGGTGTTAGGTTTTTTTTTCAGCTCAAACAGCCCCATTGTTTCCTATGGGGGAATCGTGCACGAGCACGTTTTTGAGGCCGGCCGCGTCCGTAAGCAACTCTGGTATCGAGAGTTGCATTTGCGGTAAAAATGCTCTACGCTCCTTTTTTGGAGCCTAACGCAGCATTTGTTTGAACTCTCGATACCAGAGTTAATTTTATGGTGCGGCCAGAAAAAAGCCCGCGGAGCGTTAACAGCCCTTTTACCGCCGAACTCCAAATCTAGGCCTAAATGTTTTTGCTGGTCTAATTCTAGCATCTAGTAATTTCATTTACATAATGACAATAATATTATTCTCCTTAATGTTGTCCTATATTTCTGTATCTGTAACAAAAAAAAAGATTATTATGTGTTATTAGAAGTTTTGCAATGCAAAATAGCTAAAGGCGAAGCTTACGCAGGCAGATTATGCTGTGAATTTCCAGTAATCTGACTGCCCATATACAATAACACATTTTACTCTTGAATATTATACTGAAGTCAAGACCAGTTATGTTTTTCCTGTCCAAAATAATTATAATGAATATACAGTATATTTTTGGCTACCATATTATCATTTTATACTATAAATGGTGGCATTAAAAACAGTGCAGCAGCTGGGGGGGTCGTAGCGTAGCCGTGCAGGAACATGGCTTCACTCTGAAACAGCTCCGTAGCATATCCTCTACTGCTGGCTCCAAACTGGTGAAAATAAGGGAAAACTACTCCAAAAACCCATAACATATACCTGATCACCTGGAGATTTTGGTGGCAAGGAGTTATTGTCAGCCGATTACTCTAACGAACACAGGAATCTCCCACACTCTGAGGTGAACCCCCCACAGACCACATACCCGCAAAAGCCCCAAGTTGCAGAGAGGCAGCCGACCCTACCACCACGGAGGTGCTACATCGATTGCTGGACACTAAGGAGTGCAGGAGATCGGCCCCGGAAGACAGGAGGTCATCGCACCCGAGACGTACGGGCCGCTATTGCGGCATCCACGTGGCGCACAAAGACTCCACGCAGTATACGCATATTCAACAGCTGCATTTCCTTGAAGAGCATATGTTATATGAGCGGTTCATCATTCCGACACAAGTAAGTGCCTGCCTGGGGTTGTGGTTCGGCTGCTGGCCTACCAGACTGTTGAATCCCAAAACATACCGATAGGGGACAGTTACGCGGCCCAATACCCTCTCTAGATAGGTCGCAAAGGAAAGAAGGACACACAAAGGGAATGCGTACCATAATGCAATTGTATAACTAAATATACCCTGCTGCCTCACATTGTTTTACTGGGTTGGAATAGCAGACAGGCTCACACCTGTTAATAACGCTGGGACACTGCAATACCCCAAACCACATGGGATGACAGACGGCACTTGTTCAATGGCGTCTAGGCAGAAGCTTAAGACTGACAAGAGGGCACCCATAGCACCTTCCACCACTATGAACTCCTTTTTTCAAAAACATGATAATGAAGCAGCTGAAACAGCAAAAGACTCTTTAGGTCTGGCAGACCTAAAATTATTCATTAAAACAGAGATGACTTCACTAAAGAAAAACATAAATGAACTGGGGTCAAGAATAGAATACCTAGAGGAGGGACAAGACACCTTTAACAACATGGTGTCTGACTCAAATCACCAAATGGTGAGACAGGAAACCCTTATTCAATCACTCCAACTTAAGATTGAGGATCTCGACAATAGGAGTTGAAGGAGTAATTTACGGATAAGGGGGGTCCCAGAGGAGGCGACACAAGACTCCCTTCCCTCCTATTTACTACAATTATTTGAATACATTATACCTTCATGAAAGCTCACAGAATCCTCTATAGAACGAGCGCACAGGGCACTGAGGCCTGTCCCAAAACCCCCTAACCCTCCGAGAGACATTATCATTAAATTTGCAAGTTATCTAGAAAAAGAAGCAATATGGAAACAGGTTAGACTACAACGAGAAATTAAATTTCAGACCTATAGCATCCAAATATTTCAAGACATATGCCCCACCACTATTGAGAGACGCAGAGAAGTACGATTCATAACCCAAGTTCTGCAAGACAGAAAGGTGAGATATCGCGGGGGTTTCCCCTTAAGCCTCATCGTTCAACAAGAAGGAAGGACCCATGTATACAAAGAATCAGACGATCTGGAATAATTTTCGAAGGGTCTTAACATCCCCTTTCCCCTACTGACCCCAACATTATCAGAGATGTCCACCTCTCGAGATAACATCGCACCCAAACCCCAAAGGTCGCAATGGACCTTAGTCAACAAAAGGAAAAAGCTGGACATTCTAACACCATGAAACAGACCTTCTGCTCCTCATTACGAGTGGTAAATTGCTGTACAGATACCAAGATACAGAAAGGACTTTCACCCCTAGAACCCGATAAGTATAATGTTATATAATATGAAAAATGACTATTCCATGTTATGCATTGTATTGCTAAACCATCAGAGTATAGAGGGGAACAGTGTCTTTATTTATTCCATCAATAGGTATCTGGACCTCTGTCAGGGTGCTAGGAATCAGACAGAGACGAGAAGTACAAAAATAATCACACCTTTATTAATAGCAAAAAATAATAAAAAGTCAACAAAACAAATAATAAGCCAGGAATCAAAACCAGAGCTGGTAGTCAGACAAGCCGAGTCAGGAGCCAAAGCGAATAGTCAGACGAGCCGAGTCAGGAGCCAAAGCGAGTAGTCAGATGAGCCGGAATCAGGAACAAGGAGAACAGCAGAGTCAGGAACAAGCCAGGGATCAGGAACCAGGAGGGTCAGACAGCCGGGTAATACACAGGAGCTCTCACAAACAGGTCTGAGACAACGCAAGGGCAAAGCATAATGAACAGAGGCCCTTTAAATAATAAGTGATGACATCACAATTCTGAGACTGCATCCCGTCTCACACTCATGATGAACACCAGTTGGCCATAAAAGGAAGTGCAGGAAATGAGCAGCATCACACAGTATGCACCAGAGTCAGCAAGAGAGGTGAGTAAAATGGCTGCCAGCAGCACATGGCAAACAAAAGAGGGAAAAAACCCTGACAGTACCCTCCCCTCAACGACCCCTCCCCCGCGGGACGACAAAAGGCTTATTGGGGAAACGGGCATGGAAGGCACGGAGGAGGGCGGGATCATGAACATCAGAGGAGGGTAACCATGAACGCTCCTCCGGACCATAGCCCCTCCAGTGAACCAAATGCTGTATGCAGCCCCTGGACATACGAGAGTCAATAATGCTGCTGATCTCTTACTCCTCATGGTTGTCAACAAAGATAGGACTGGAATGAAGCAACACAGTGGTAAACCGATTACAAACCAATGGTTTCAAGAGGGAGACAAGAAAAACATTGGAGATGCGCATTGCAGGAGGAAAGTCAAGAGCGTAGGCCACAGGATTGACCCGTCGGAGTATTCAAAAAGGACCAACATAATGGGGAGCCAGTTTATTGGAAGGCACATGAAGGTTCAAGTTGCGGGAGGACAGCCAAACACTCTCACCAACCTGGTAGGAAGGCGCGGGCAGATGCCTACGATCGGCCTGGAACTTTTGGCGCTGCATAAAACTATGAAGGCAATCCTGAATCTGCACCCACGTGGAACGGAGTTGCAGGCAGGGATAGGCACAGATAAAGGCTGTGGCGGACATTTTCCAAAGTACAGACCTTAGTGAAGGACACCAAGGTACATTTGAAATTAAAAACATTATTTTATAGTGCTTGGTGTTATTATTCTGATGCAGATACCATTGATCCTATAACCAGCCCTCCTCTGGCTATACCCATAAGCCAGTGTCACTACTGTGTCTTTGTATAGAGCTGGGTATTATTATACTGATGCAGATACCACTGATCCTATAACCAGCCCTCCTCTGGCTATACCCATGTGCCAGTGTCACTACTGTGTCTTTGTATAGAGCTGGGTGTTATTATACTGATGCAGATACCACTGATTCTATAACCAGCCCTTGTCTGGCTATACCCATGTGCCAGTGTCACTACTGTGTCATTATATAGCGCTGGGTGTTATTATACAGATGCAGATATACATCCAGTATTTCACTCAGGCTTTATTTATTCCATACACCCAATATCACTAGCAGTTTCTTGACAAGCCACTAAATTTATTCAAACTACGTATTTGTTTTTATTCCTATTATTTAATCAGAAAGAAAATATATACTAAGGTTGTGGCGGACACTGCCAGGGCTAGTCACGGACACCAGTGTCCGTGTACGGACACCTTGCCTATCCCTGGTTGCAGGAGATGCTCCTCCAAAGCCGGAATACCCTGGGACATGAATTGGGCAACAAGGATGGTTGAAACCCATAATTCGCCATGAACGAGGATAACTTGGAGGAAGCATTAATAGCACTATTACGAGCAAACTCTGCCCAAGGTAATAGTTCAGACCAATTATTGTGGTGATCTGAGACATAGTAACGGAGGAACTGTTCCAGAGCTTGATTAGACCCTTCCGCAGCCCCATTGGATTGAGGGTGATATGCCGAAGAGAAGGAAAGCTGGATCCCAATTTGAGCACAAAAGGAACGCCAAACTCTGGAGACAAACTGGCTACCCCGGTCCAACACTATCTCCTTGGGTAACTCATGTAAATGGAAGACCTCCCAGGCAAAAATTGAAGCAAGCTCCTGAGCGGTAGGCAACTTCTTCAAGGGAATGCAATGTGACATTTTAGAAAAACGGTCAACCACCATAAGGATAACAGTGTTGCCATTGGAAAAAGGGAGCAATGACAATGAAGTCCATGGAAAGATGTGTCCAAGGACGCTCACCATTAGCAATAGGTTGAAGAAGATCCACAGGACGACGTTGAGGAGTCTTATTCAGTGCACAAACTGAGCAGGAGGAAACATACGCAGCAACATCAGAATGAAGACCTGACCACCAGAATTGTCGAGTGACAGACCAAATAATTTGGTTCTTGACTGGGTGACCTGCGGCTTTAGGATAGTGGTAAGTGTTGCAAAAGTTTAGATCAAAGATTCTCAGGTACAAAACACTTACCACTAGGTTTCTCATGAGGTGCATTGGTTTGTGCAGCCAGGATCTCCTCCCCCAAGGGAGAAGTCAAATTAGTACGTATGGTAGCCAAAATATGGTCAGGAGGTATAACTGGAGTAGGTACAGACTCCTCCTTGGACAGAGGCGAAAATTGTCGAGAGAGGGCATCAGCCCTAACATTCTTACTACCAGGCAGGTAGGAGACCACATAATTAAACCAAGACAAAAATAGCGCCCATCTGGCCTGTCGGGGCAACAAACGTTTTGCTTCAGATAGATAAGTTAAATTCTTGTGGTCAGTAAGAATGAGCACAGGCACACTAGTACCCTCGAGAAGATGCCTCCATTCCTTGAGTGCCAAAATTATGGCCAGTAATTCCCTGTCACTAATTTTATAATTGCACTCCGCTGGAGACAATTTTTTAGAAAAGAAACCACACGGATGCAAGGAACCATCAGGCGTAGGATGTTGAGACAAGAGGGCACCTACTCCAGTCTCAGATGCATCGACCTCAAGAACGAAAGGCAGGACAGGGTTAGGATGAGCCAGAACAGGAGCGGCAGCAAAGGTAGTTTTAAGACTATCAAAAGCCTTAATCGCAGTAGGTGACCAATAGAGTGGATCATTCTCTTTACGGGTCATGTCTGTGATAGATTTGACCAAGGAAGAAAAGTTTTTAATAAACTTTGTATAGTAATTGGCGAACCCCAAAAAACGTTGAATAGTCCGAAGACCAACTGGGCGAGGCCACTGCAGAACTGCAGATAACTTGTCAGGATCCATGGAGAACCCTGCAACGGAGATAACATAACCTAGGAAGGTTACTTGAGTCTGAGTTTACAAAACAGGCCATTCTCACGTAGTCTCTGAAGAACCCGTGTAACATCAGAACGATGAGCCTCAAGTGTAGGTGACTGTATGAGGATGTCGTCTAAGTACACCACAACACACTGTTGCAACATATCTCGTAGGACATCATTAATAAATTCCTGGAAAACAGCAGGAGCATTACATAGGCCAAAGGGCATTACAAGATACTCATAATGCCCGCTCCTGGTGTTAAATGCTGTTTTCCATTCGTGACCCTCCTTGATCCTAACGAGATTGTACGCTCCTCTCAAATAAAGTTTAGTAAAGACCGTAGCTCCCTTGAGCGGAATAGGGTAAGCATTCTTAATGGTAAGACGATTAAGACCCCTATAATCGATGCATGGTCTTAACTTGCCACCCATTTTCTTCACAAAGAAGAAGCCGGCCCCTGCAGGAGAGCAGGATTTGCGGATGATCCCCCACGACAGAGCATCGGCAACATACTCCTCCATAGCACAATTCTCTGCAACAGACAGAGGGCTCCGGGTTGCAGGTCTATGGCACAATCGTAAGACCGGTGAGCAGGCAACGTACCTTGTCAAAAACGTCTAGGAACTCTCGGTACTCCTCTGGCAATTGAGATACCGAAGAAGAGCACAAGTCTTTAACTGGTTTCCGAAGACAAGTGGAAATACATTGCGGAGACCACAACAAAATTTCGGACCTGCGCCAGTCGAGACTGGGATTGTGCTTTTGGAGCCTGGGATAACCCAGAACAACCAAAATGCAGAGAGTTTATCACCTGGAACTGGAGGGTTTCAAAATGGAGAGCCCCAACAGCCATGGATAACGGAGCAGTTTTGTGAGTAACGAGTGCGGGCTGAAGGGGCCTGCCATCAATGGCCTCAATAGCAAGCGGAATGGACCGAGGCAAAACAGGAATGGAGTGCTTTGATACAAAAGCACTGTCAATGAAAAAGCCTGCAGCACTGGAGTCAACAAGAGCCTGGGTCCACCCAGGAAAGGACAACCGTGACCAAAGGTTTCTACTTTAGCGGTTCCAGGGACAAGCATAAACCACCCAAGGTCTGCCCCCGACAGGACCTTGGGTGTGAGCATTTCCCGGCCGTGTAGGACAAGACTTCAAAAGGTAACCCTGTAACCCACAATAGAGGCAGAGCCCCTCCCTCCTCCTAAAGGCCCTCTCTGCCGTGGAGAGACGCGTGAATCCCAACTGCATCGGCTCAGCAGTACCTGGTGACCCGGGATCAGGAGGCATGAGAGGAGAGGGAGGCATGAGTGGGAACGAACACGTAGGAGACAATGGAACAGGAGGCTTCCGCAAGCGCTCCTTGAAAGAGGGCCTCTCTCTGAGTCTGATGTCAATTAGGATAAAAAAAAGACACCAATACCTCGAGATCCTCTGGTAAATCTCTGGCAGCAACTTCGTCTTTAATCACATCAGAGAGCCCATGAAAGAAGGCGGCAACAAGGGCTTCATTGTTCCAACCTACCTCTGCGGCAAGCGTACGGAACTCAATGGCATACTGAGCAACAGATCTTGTACCTTGCTGATTGGACATGAGTCATTTAGCAGCAGAGGAGGAGCGAGCCGGAACATCAAACACCCTTCGAAAGGAGGCCACGAATTCAGGGTAATTTGAAATCACAGGTTTATTAGTCTCCCACAAGGGATTAGCCCAGGCAAGAGCTGTGTCAGAGAGTAACGAGATGAGAAATCCCACCTTAACCCTGTCAGAGGGAAACGACTGAGGTAACATCTCAAAGTAAATGCCCACCTGGTTCAAAAACCCTCTGCACTGATTAGGATCGCCTCTATATCGCTGAGGTAGAGGTGCAGAACCGGACATGCACCTGGTAGGACTAGGCGCAGCAGCGGAAACTTGCAGGATACTTTGGTCCAAATGTGCAGTGCGAGTCAGCAGGGTTTGCAGGGCTAGTGCAAATTGATCCAAGCGGTGATCCTGTTTATCCATCCTGGAAATTATGGCAGGTAAAGGTGGATTATTAGCACCATCAGGATTCATGGCCCTTGTGTAATGTCAGGGTGCCAGGAATCAGACAGAGACGAGAAGTGCAAAAATAATCACACCTTTATTAATAGCAAAAAATAATAAAAAGTCCACAAAACAAATAATAAGCTAGGAATCAAAACCAGAACTGGTAGTCAGACAAGCCGAGTCAGGAGCCAAAGCGTATAGTCAGACAAGCCGAGTCAGGAGCCAAAGCGAGTAGTCAGACGAGCCGGAATCAGGAACAAGGAGAACAGCAGAGTCAGGAACAAGCCAGGGATCAGGAACCAGGAGGGACGTCAGACAGCCAGGTAATACACAGGAGCTCTCACAAACAGGTCTGAGACAACGCAAGGGCAAAGCATAATGAACAGAGGCCCTTTAAATAATAAGTGATGACATCACAATTCTGAGACTGCATCCTGTCTCACACTGATGATGAACACCAGTGTGATGCCTGAAGACAACTCTGCAAAATAAGCAATGGCTATGTTTAAACCGCAGCTGCTGAGATATACTATAAGTGTTATTTTGTTGCACAGAGTGCACTGGGAAGTTACATCAATTGCTAATAGTAACAATGTTAAATCCCAATTACAAATTTAAGCAAATTGATTGATGGTAGAATTGAGAATGTTGTTCTATGGCTGCCACTTGTGATAACATCACTGAAAATTTGCAGCAGAGCAACCTGTTCAATCTTCCGGTGATAGTGTTAACATTGCTTTTATAAGGGAAGGTAGGTAGTGGATCACGATACTAACAGTAATGCCAATATTAAAACTATATAGAACCAGGCTAGCAATGCAACGTAACAATTCAGCACTTGGTAGGTATACAATATTCATTGGAGGAAGTACCTGTTGATGGATAGCAAGTAAGTGTGAACCCGGAGGGAGAGCAGGTACTGCTTGCAGTGCAGCGATGGTGGAGCTGAAGGCTGACAAGCGGCAAGCAAGTTGGCATGTGACGTCACCGATTTGATGGTTCCGGTCGGGAGCAGACAGCAGAGTCCGGCAACAGCAGGTGGGGGTGGAAACTCCGGAAACAGGAGGAAACACAAGAAGCACAAGCACCAAGTACAGACTTAGCACAGAAACCGGAACACAGCTTCAATACCAAGCAATAAGGTAGCTGGGAGATAAGCTTTTATAGCTGATGTTGCAATGTAGTAAACACTTAAAGGGGCAGAAGTATGTGTAGTGTTGAATTCAGATAAGGTAAAAAGAGTCAGTTCAAGTAGGCAGAAGATGTAGGCATGACAACCAGTCTGGCCATAAAAGGAAGTGCAGGAAATGAGCAGCATCCCACAGTATGCACCAGAGTCAGCAAGAGAGGTGAATAAAATGTCTGCCATCAGCACATGGCAAACAAAAGAGGGAAAAAACCCTAACACCCTCATAAAGCACATAACGATCCATCAAATAACCCCTAAGTAAATCTGTAAAGAAATATGTAATAATAGGTAATTGGTGGATTGAGGAAACACATAAATCTAGAAAGGGCTGACAGGTAGTTAACGGAGAAACCCCTTATTTGTTATTTATTAAGAACACGAAGTTTAACCCCTGTGAAACATAAAACATTGGATTAGAATAACCAACTGAAAATGCAAAGCCCCGATGGTTTAACTTAGGAGTTCGAGTAGTGCACAGGATATGCTACCCCCATCGCCAACAAGATGTTAATGTTGGTATTTTCTGTATTTACTGTACTTGTTTTTCTTGTAAATGTTTTTCTTGCATTCATTCCATATATGTTTAACTTACGCGACCTGAAAACTAGGTTGTGTGAGATTGTTCCCGGTCCGCCCTGCACCCCAACACCTAACAATCTTAAGACTCTCACCCAGGTGTTATTACGCCCACGATATACACTCGACACCCAACATAATGGCTGACCAAAGACCTTACCCTCGTACCAGTAATGACATGTGTCTATATTCCGCCAATGCAAAAGGCCTGAACATACCTGGCAAAAGAACAGTAGCCACAAAAGAATTTCACAGACACAAAGCAGATCTTGTGTTCCTACAGGAGACCCATTTCCGTAAAGGTAGAGAACCCAACACATTTGCACGCACTTATGGCACCTGTTACTGGGCCTCACACTATCGAAACAAAAAATCAAATCACACATTAAACGCATAGTGGCACAAGATGTATGGAGAACTTTACAACCCCAACTTAGGGATTATACCTTTTATTCATATCCTCACGAGGTATATACTAGAATAGATTACGTGTTTACCGATGTTGGAGGGCTCTCATTATTTAACTCAGAAAAAATCTCACCAATAACATGGTCAGACCATGCTTCAGTTCTCTGCGCAATGTCCTGGCCTTCAAAGCCTTTAAAAGATTATATTTGGAGATTAGATGAACACCTACTGGCAGACCCTCTTGTGGTCCCCAGAGTCTCGAAAGCACTTCTAGAATACTTTGAGTTTAATTCTAATCCCGAGATCACCCCACATACTCTGTGGGAAGCCCCCAAGAGTGTCATTAGGGGAGAACTAATAGCCATAAAGGCACACATAAATAAATCCAAAAGAGAACTTACCACCTCACTAATCTTAAATATACAACGTTTAAAATCCTTACATAAGAATTCACCAACAAATAAAGATTTGCTTAATGAGCTAACACATGAAAGACAAACACTAGCCTCACACCTTAACAAAGAACACAAAAGGCAAACATTATATACCCAGCAAAAACACTATGAAGGAAGAAACAAATCAGGTAGACTTTTAGCTAGATATCTCAAACAAAAAGCACATAAAAAATATATTATGCAAATTAGAGATGACAACGGCCTCCCCCAGAACTCTACAAAACAAATTGCACACACCTTTAAAACATTCTTCCAAAAATTATATAATATCAAAAACTCAAATACCAGCCACCCGAGCCACAACATAGCCAGGGCGCAAACTATAGATAGATACCTCAGAAAACACCAATTACCACGTATTACCGAATCTCAGAAAGACCAATTAAAACATCCCATTACATTAAACAAATTAAGACTGGCCTTGAAAAACCTACCCACTGGGAAAGTGCCAGGCCCTGACGGCTTTAGTCATAAATACTATACCACATTTCAAGACATTCTGAACCCATATATGCTAAACTATTTCAAGTCCATAGATGAACATAAGGCCTTCCCCTCTAGGGCACTAGAAGCACACATAATACTACTTCCTAAACCCAACAAACCACAAGACCTCCCCTACAACTACCGCCCAATATTGTTGCTGAATACTGATATCAAGCTATACGCAAGAATACTGGCACATAGATTGAATAAAATCCTTCCAGACATCGTTCATTTCGACCACGTTGGTTTTATCCCCGGGAGAGAGGCGAAGGACAACACGGTCAGGGCCTTAAATTAAATTCACTACGTTAAACTTAAAAACATCCCCTCCGTTCTCTTATCAACAGATGCACAGAAGGCCTTTGACCGTGTTTCTTGGGATTTCATGAAGGCCACTCTAACCTATATGAGAATGGGGCCAAAGATACTCACTTGAATATTCTCCTTATACTCCCAACCAACGGCAAGAATCTTAGTTAATGGCGCCCTCTCCTCCCCTTTCCCCATCACTAACGTCCCCACTCCTTTTTGCATGTGTTATCGAAACCCTAGCGGTAAAAATCAGGCAGAATCCTCAGATAAATGGTATCAACATAGATGGTATGTGTTATCTCTGTTCGCGGACGACATGCTTTTCACTCTCACTGACATGGAAAATTCAATCCCGCACCTCTTAACGGAGTTCAACACCTTCCAATCCCTGTCGGATTTCGTTGTTAACATGCCTAAATCTGAAATACTAAACATAAACTTGTCCGGGCCACCTTTAACGGCTACCCGAAGAGTTACCCCATTCACATGGTGCTCCCTTTCCCTGAACTATCTAGGTGTTCACCTTAAGCCCTCATTAGAAGACATATTCCACTCGAATTATATACCCATGAAACATGTTATAGTGGGAGACCTGTCGTCCTGGCACTCAAAGAAACTGTCGTGGTTGGGACGTATAGATGTCATTAAAATGAATGTGTTCCCAAGAATCCTTTACCTTCTTCAACCTTACCAATCCCTTGGCCTAAAACATACCTTCCATCAATACAAAAAGCATTTAGCGATTTCATATGGCACAAAAAGCCAACCAGAATAAACAAATTAGTAATGCAAACCCCCAAAATACAAGGGGGCTAGGAGTGCCGAACCTTGCTGCTTATCGCCAGGCCATCTTTCAACAGAGAGTAGTGGACTGGACTATCTATTTGGAACATAAAAGGTGGGTCCCACTGGAACATTTAACAATGGGTAGGCCATACTTGGGGAGGCTGTTTTGGAGCGACCCTAATTTCTTTAAAAAAATCCGGTCTGAAAATCCAATGATCCGGGAAACTTTTCGGGTATGGGAACATACCATCAACACAACACACTACATATCGTCAGTCCCATCACCCCTGACTTCCTTAATAGAAAACGGGGACTTTACGGTGAGACCTTTTACCAACCTTGCTACGGTACCGACGACAAATAGGGACTTTACAATTCACTCACTAACCAACAATGAATCCTTACTCTCTCAGAACGAACTGATCTCAAGGGGCCATGACTGCTTTACCAACTGATTTACCTACCGACAAACTATTCACTTCATAACCAAGCATGTAGGCTACAGAAATATGGTCAGGCTTCTGACCAACTTCGAATCCCTTTGTGTCCAAAAACCACCTCTGAGACACACATTATCGACCATATATAAAATCTTAACACACACCCCGCTGGGTAACATCCCCCCCTACCTGGAGAGCTGAGAAGAAGACCTAGGAGTTATAATACTACCTCAGACAAGTACATTAATGTTTCAATCCTCAATTTCATCCTCTATCTTGGAAATTGATTACAAATTATTACATAGGTGGTACCTCACCCCGAGAAAGATACATCGCTTATACCACACCCAAAGCAACAAATTCTGGCGCTGCGGCCACGTGAATAGTGGTGCAGCCCATATGTGGTGGTGGTGTAACTCCATCCAGAACCTCTGTAGGGAGGTGATCTCAGGGTTGGAGAACATATTAGGAACCCAACTGCCACTCGACCCCTTGGTGTGGCTACTACACAACCCCCCAAAAAAAATATAAACCATACATCCACCTATTTAATATCTTGACTAATGGAATTAAAATCCTGATAGCCAAAAACTGGAGGAACAGGGAAACGCTGTCTATAGACATGTGGGTCCAGAAGGTGTCCGAAATAATAGAATTAGAAGAATATTACTACCTCAAACACAACAAAATGGATTCTTATGCAGAAGTTTCACAGCTCTGGGTTAGCTATGTTCAAAACAGAAATAAAAGACATGTAAAATGAACACGGGTTATATGACATTGGTTATAAGAGTTAAAAACAAAATGGGTAATATGGTATTTATTAATTGGGGTGCGGACGGACCGGGACTTGTTGTTAGCTACTTTTTTTAAATGTTAAATTATATTGTATTAGTTGGAAACTCACTATCTAACGTCAGTATACCTCCTCCTAAAACAAGATAACCTCCAAACAGACTCTTAAATGGACTATCCTACTTTCCAGTGGACATAAAGAAACCTTGGAGGGCAACCCTCACATAATAGATTTATATATTTAAGAGAGGAGGTTGCTGCTGATCTGCACTAAAGAGCTTTAAGCTTTGTTATTGTTTTCCTCAAAAACTCACAGCTATTTTTGTATTCTGCATACCGGAGCTGCGTCTCTGAACTTGTGTAAAACTGATTTAAATACAATAAAGCTGTTTATAAAAAAAAAACACAGGGATTTGCCCTGATTATTTATGTGCTATATAAAAAGAGTGACATCAATGTACTGTCATGTAAAGGCTGAGGAGTATGAATTTCACAGATAACATCAAGTCTGATAGGGCAGAAACTGGTAGAGGAGCTCCTTACTATTGCAGTGCCAAGAACAGGGCCGCCTCTAGAAATTTTGGGGCCACTGAATTAACCATTGATCAGGCTCCCCCTTTGACATGTGCAATTTTTGACCAAGTAACTAAAACATATATGCACTTTATTCTTAAGTATAGTCAAACTTGGTAATGTTGTAAAGGTAGTAACACACAAACACAGAAACAAACAGACACACTCATACACTGAAACACACACACACTCACACATAAGGATTCACATATAGACACTCTAGTAGACACGAAAAGAAACACACAAACACACTCAGACACAGACAACCACACAGACACTCAGCACTTGTTTACATTGACCTGACAAGTAATGAGGTAGACTACAGTTTTGACAAAAAAGGAGATTTACAAGACAAAATATGGAGTTCTGATTATCTTTTTGTCAAGAAAGATGCCAACTATATGATGACAACAGCATGCAGTGGCTGAAAAGAAGGGCCCTAAACTGCCTAAATAATAGTTTAAAGGTTAAGTGGTGGATTGGTGACTTCTGGAAAAGGTCTCATTAGTCTCAAAGTCTGTAGAAAGATGTGAATAATCAGTAGTAAGGTCAAAATGTCCTAAAAGGGAACAGACAATGGACACACACACAAACACCCACAGAAAAACACATAGATATACGCACACAGAGACACTCACAGAAAACACACAAAGACATACATACACACTCACCCTCACTGAGACATTCACAGAAAACACACAAAGACATACACACACCCTCACAGAGACACCCACAGAAAACACACAGACATATGCACACACACTCACAGAGACACCCACAGAAAATACACAGACATATGCGTAACCTTTACAGAGACACCCACAGAAGACACACAGACATACATACACACACACCCTCACAGAGGCACACACAGAAAATGCACAAAAACATATGCAAATACCCTCACAGAGACATCCACAGAAAGCACAGACATACACACACACCCTCACAGAGACATCCACAGGAAACACACAGACATACACATTCACCCTCAGAGGCATCCACAGAAAATACACAAAGACAAACATACACACAACCTCACAGAGATACCCACAGAAAATGCACAAAGAAATACGCTCACACCCTCAAAAAGATATCCAGAAAAAATACACACACTCACAGAGACACCCACAGAAAATACACAGACATATGCGTAACCTTTACAGAGACACCCACAGAAGACACACAGACATACATACACACACACCCTCACAGAGGCACACACAGAAAATGCACAAAAACATATGCAAATACCCTCACAGAGACATCCACAGAAAGCACAGACATACACACACACACCCTCACAGAGACATCCACAGAAAACACACAGACATACACATTCACCCTCAGAGGCATCCACAGAAAATACACAAAGACATACGCAAACACAACCTCACAGAGACATCCACAGAAAACACACAAAGACACACACCCTAACAGAGACATCCACAGAAAATGCACAGACATACATAAACACACTCTCACAGAGACATCCACAGAAAACACACAAAGACACACACCCTCACATAGACACCCACAGAAAATGCACAAAGACAGACGTACACACCCTCACAGACACATCCACAGACAATGCACAGACATACGCACACATCCTAACAGAGACATCCACAGAAAATACAGACATACACCCCCCCTCACAGAGATACCACAGAAAACACACAAAGACAGACACACACACCCTAACAGAGACATACATAGAAAATGCACAAAGACATACACACACCCTCACAGAAAGACCCACAGAAAACAAATACATACACACTCATAGAGACACCAACAAAAGCACAAAGACATAAACACAGACACCCACAGAAACACTCACAGGAGGTTTAATTTCTGCACATTGCCAACCCTAAAATCAACAGCGTGTGACATGCATGGAAAAAAAATGCAGAAATTAAGAGATCACTTTTGAAAGAATCATATTTGTAAATGTGCAAACAATAATACTTCTGTGACTTCAAAATTGTACATTAATGATATGTCAGAATAGGTAGATAAAGAAAAGTACTTTTGAAAGGTTGACATGTTTTTTTCCCCCATTTCCCCCAACCAAGAGCACCACTTCAAATCTGGTGTACAAATGTTCCCATCTGTCAGCTGTACTTATAGATTTTAAAAATGCTGTACTCTATATGGTCTTGATGGAACCATAAGTCTCATAACATTAGATCTGGTTAAATGTAGGATTTAGGCTTGTTTGTATGTATTTCAAAATTAAGTCAACTAATGCTTTACTCCATGTAATGACATTTCCTATGCTCAATAGCACTCTGCTGTAGAACCCTCTGATGGCTGCCATAGTGGATTTTTTTTTAATAAAAGTTGTGCTTGCCTCATGGTGCCCCCTGGCCCAGTGGACCCCTGACAGGAGTCACCCCTTTCACCCCCTGATAGCGGCCCTGGCATTTGTAGGTTACAGTTGGTTTCTGGTCTTTCAATTGAGAGTGGGACACACACACTTTTATACAAAAACATGTATCCTTTTAATTAATTCTTAGGTTAAAGGGACATTGAACACTAGATTTTTCTTTGCATAAATGTTTTGTAGATTATTTATTTATATAGCCCATTTGTGAGTATTTTTGTAAATTTTTTTCGGTTTGCTTATTTTTAAATAACATTGTGCTAAGTTCCAGACTCCTAACTAAACCCCAAAGTTTTAGAAGTATACTGATGTTTATATGCAGGGGAGGGTCTGCTCTCAGCCCCTTTCAGTGGGTATCCCCGCCTAACCTCATCAACAGTGCTAAACAGGGAGCATCTATATACATTTTTAAAAGGTTTTATATTGGATGTTTATGTCAGAATCTGTGCATATTCTTCTTTATAGTAGTGTCTATTACATGCAGTTTTGTGAAAATTGGTGTATACAGTCCTTTTAACCTTGTGAATTTGCAAAGCATTTGTGAATTCCCCTGATAATATTTGTGCTTACCACTTCTTACCTGAATTTTCTACTCTTTCTGTATTAAAGTGGTTTCACAAAGTACTCATCCATTAGAAACTTCACATTCAAAGACCATGGTCTAATTGCATTGACTAGGTGATCAAGTCCTTACTAAGGCCTAGATTTAGAGTTGGGCGGTAGCCGTCAAAACCAGCATTAGAGGCTCCTAACGCTGGTTTTTACCGCCCGCTGGTATTTAGAGTCAGTCAGGAAAGGGTCTAACGCTCACTTTGCAGCCGCGACTTTTCCATACCGCAGATCCCCCTACGCCATTTGCGTATCCTATCTTTTCAATGGGATCTTTCTAACGCCGGTATTTAGAGTCGTGGCTGAAGTGAGCGTTAGAAATCTAACGACAAAACTCCAGCCGCAGAAAAAAGTCAGTAGTTAAGAGCTTTCTGGGCTAACGCTGGTTTATAAAGCTCTTAACTACTGTGCTCTAAAGTACACTAACACCCATAAACTACCTATGTACCCCTAAACCGAGGTCCCCCCACATCCCCACATCGCCGCCACTCTATTACATTTTTTTAACCCCTAATCTGCCGCTCCGTACACCGCCTCCAGCTACGTTATCCCTATGTACCCCTAATCTGCTGCCCGTAACATCGCCGACCACTATGTTATATTTATTAACCCCTAATCTGCCGCCCCCGCTATCGCTGACACCTGCATATTATTATTAACCCCTAATCTGCCGCTCCGTACACCGCCGCCAGCTACATTATACCTATGTACCCCTAATCTGCTGCCCCTAACATCGCCGACCCCTATATTATATTTATTAACCCCTAATCTGCCCCCCACAACGTCGCCTCCACCTACCTACAATAATTAACCCCTAATCTGCCGACCGGATCTCACCGCTACTATAATAAATGTATTAACCCCTAAAGCTAAGTCTAACCCTAACACTCCCCTAAGTTAAATATAATTTAAATCTAACTAAATAAATTAACTCTTATTAAATAAATTATTCCTATTTAAAGCTAAATACTTACCTGTAAAATAAACCCTAATATAGCTACAATATAAATTATAATTATATTGTAGCTATTTTAGGATTAATATTTATTTTACAGGCAACTTTGTAATTATATTAACCAGGTACAATAGCTATTAAATAGTTAATAACTATTTAATAGTTACCTAGTTAAAATAATTACAAAATTACCTGTAAAATAAATCCTAACCTAAGTTACAATTAAACCTAACACTACACTATCAATAAATTAATTAAATACAATACCTACAATTATCTACAATTAAACCTAACTCTACACTATTAATAAATTAATTAAATACAATACCTACAAATAAATACAATGAAATAAACTAACTAAAGTACAAAAAATAAAAAAGAACTAAGTTACAAAAAATAAAAAAATATTTACAAACATTAGAAAAATATTACAATTTTAAACTAATTACACCTACTCTAAGCCCCCTAATAAAATAACAAAGACCCCCAAAATAAAAAAATGCCCTACCCTATTCTAAATTAAAAAAGTTCAAAGCTCTTTTACCTTACCAGCCCTGAAAAGGGCCCTTTGCGGGGCATGCCCCAAAGAATTCAGCTCTTTTGCCTGTAAAAAAAAACATACAATACCCCCCCCAACATTACAACCCACCACCCACATACCCCTAATCTAACCCAAACCCCCCTTAAATAAACCTAACACTAAGCCCCTGAAGATCTTCCTACCTTATCTTCACCATGCCGGGTTCACCGATCGATCCAGAAGAGCTCCTCCGATGTCTTGATTCAAGCCCAAGCAGGGGGCTGAAGATGTCCATGATCCGGCTGAAGTCTTCATCCAAGCGGGAGCTGAAGAGGTCCATGATCCGGCTGAAGTCTTCTATCAACGGCATCTTCAATCTTCTTTCTTCCGGATCCATGTTCATCCCACCGACGCGGAAAATCCATCTTCACCGACGACTTCCCGACGAATGACGGTTCCTTTAAGGGACATCATCCAAGATGGCGTCCCTCGAATTCCGATTGGCTGATAGGATTCTATCAGCCAATCGGAATTAAGGTAGGAAAATTCTGATTGGCTGATGGAATCAGCCAATCAGAATCAAGTTCAATCCGATTGGCTGATCCGATCAGCCAATCAAATTGAGCTCGCATTCTATTGGCTGATCGGAACAGCCAATAGAATGCGAGCTCAATCTGATTGGCTGATCAAATCAGCCAATCGGATTGAACTTGAATCTGATTGGCTGATTCCATCAGCCAATCAGAATATTCCTACCTTAATTCCGATTGGCTGATAGAATCCTATCAGCCAATCGGAATTCGAGGGACACCATCTTGGATGACGTCCTTTAAAGGAACCGTTAGGGGTGTTTAGAGTGTTAGGTGCAGACATAGGAAGTGTTTCCCCATAGTAAACAATGGGGCTGCGTTAGGAGCTGAACGCTGCTTTTTTTCAGCTCAAACTTCCCCATTGTTTTCTATGGGGGAATCGTGCACAAGCACGTTTTTGAAGCTGACAGCGTCCGTAAGCAACGCTGGTATTTAGAGTTGCAGTGGCGGTAAATATGCTCTACGCTGCCTTTTTGGAGCCTAACGCAGCCATTCTGTGAACTCTAAATACCAGCGGTATTTAAAAGGTGCGGGGGGGGGGGGAAAGCACGCATAGCTAACGCACCCCTTTGGCCGCAGAACTCTAAATCTAGCCGTAAGTTTCTCCCACCATTGCGCTGCGGAATCAGTTGGCGCTCTACAAATAACCGATAATAATAATACATAGGTTTGATCCCTAACCTAAGAAGAATATCCAGGGTATTTTTTCTAAATCACAAGAATGAGTTTTGGGTTGCTATATATATATTCTATTATATAAATTCTACTCTGTGGAAAGCATTACTGGGCTAAAAGAAGTTGCACCCAGGTGGTAAATCACCATAGAACAGTATAACAATGTTATTGAGCTGGTTGTTCGTTCCTGTGAGTGCATTTCTCTCTGTGTGTATTTAGTCTCCCTACGGGGAAAGGGGCAACCAGACGTGGACTCCTTGCTCAGTGTGCTTAGAGGAATACTGCTACTGTTACAGACCCCATTCAGGAGGCCAGTAAGCAGATTAAATGTTACCTGTTAAAACAGGAAATAAGGAGAATGGGTGTGTACTTCACATAATCCTCAATGGTTATGAGGTAAAACAAAAACAGTCTCTTTGCTCCACCCATGATCTCCCACAATACTTCAAGATCATAAGTCCATGTCAAAATAAGAGTCCCATGCTCTTACAACAGAGAGTTGCATTTTCATAGAAAATTATTACACAATATAAAACAAATAGAATTAAACAAACATCTTTCAATATGAAACATAAAAATTGCATACAACAATATACAATTGTGCACATATATTTTATGTGTCACATTCTCCCTGACAAAATAAAATGGCTCCAGCTACTAAAACATATATACACTCAGTCACAGTTTTATTACCCTGAAACACAAGTTTCTTAACTTAATATACTGTCACTGTTGGAATGTATGGTGCCACATTGTATGGGTTGTGAGGCGTATGATATGAGAGTGGTGGCATATAATATTGTGTAGCCCATACAGGTAAGTGGGGAAAGGTATATGCTGCTACACTGTGGAGCATGGTCTGTGGTTGTAGTGATGGCTGACCCAGTGTTTCATATGTAAACATTTGCTTTGGCTTTCTCTCTCTTACGTCTTGGCTCAATATTGTTTTCTATTGCCAGACTTTCCACTTCATCAGGCTGGGCACCTTCACTTTCACTATCTACACTAGCCCCAGATGGAAATGTTGGATTCAGGATTAGTTCATTTGGCAATTGGTTCTCTGTCAAACTGTTTCTCTCCCTTAGTGGGACATGTACTTGATCTCTTTCTTTTTCTTTTCTCTCAAGTGCTGATGATGCTGTTTTGACAAGAGGATTCCCCTGACCCAGTTCTGAACCTTGCCGGTAAGTATTTTCTCTTCTATGCTCTGTCCAACTCTCAGGGATTCTCAACCAGTATCTTCCACAGCTCTCCTCATCCGAAGAGGTTGTGTCACTGTGGTAAGAAGATTCTCTTATCTTTGACTCTCTGTTACCTTGTCTCTGTTTTGCAGGTTTCAGTGGTTGTGGTGGTGTCTCCACAGGCAAGTCGTTCACTAATAACAGTAAGTTTCGGTGTAGGGTTCTGGTCCCTCTTTTGTTCCCATTCTCAGGACTCACCACATATACAGGATTTACTGCTACCTGCTCTTTCACCACATAAATGATCTTCTCCCAACACGGCCTGAGTTTTCCTGGGCCTCCTCGCTCACTCAAGTTTCTGACAAGGACTCCAAGGTCTCCAGGCTTTAGAATCACACCTTTGACCTTTAAGTCATACTGAGCTTTGCCTCGTGTACTTGCTTGCCTGCTGTTTTCACTTGCTATTTGATACGCCTCGGCCATCTTTTCAGCCAATGTTGAGCAAATCCTTTGTAAGTCACCCCATCATCCTCTTCAATCATCCCAAATATCAGGTTAACAGGGAGGCGAAGATGGCGTCCAAACAGTAAATAGAATGGGGAGTACCCAGTGGACTCATGGCGTGTGCAGTTATATGCATGTATGATCTGAGGAAGGTGATCTTTCCATCTTGACTTTTCTTTGTCAGCCAGGGTACGGAGCATTTGGAGGAGAGTCCAGTTGAATCTCTCAGCTGGGTTACTTTGAGGGTGATTAGGAGATGTTCTCGAATGGCATACTCCAGCAAGTTGCCGAAGATTCCGGAAAAGCTCATTCTCAAATTCCCTGCCTTGGTCATGATGTAGCTTTCCAGGATAGCCAAAACGGGGGATGTAGTCATTGAAAAGACGCTCAGCTGCCGTATGGCCAGACTTATTTTTTGTTGGATAAGCTTGAGCAAATCTAGTAAAGTGATCTATGACCACTAGTATATACTCATACCCACCACGGCTTGACTCTAAGTGCAGGTAGTCAATGCAAACAAGTTCTAGAGGTGAGCTGGATGTTATTCTTCCCATAGGTGCTCTGACATGGGTTACTGGTTTCTTTTGCTTGATGCAAGGACACTTCTTTGTGACATACTCCTCTACTTCCTTTTTCATAAATGGCCAGTAGAATCTTTGTCTCATCAGATGAAGTACCCGTTCTGTGCCCACATGCCTCATCTTGTCATGCAAGTACTTTAAAGAAAGTTGTTTATACTGAGCTGGGAGAACAAGCTGTTTGTTTTGAGCTGTTTTCCTATAGAGACATCCATCCTCTAGAAATAGCTTGCTCTATTCATGCAAGAGTTTCTTGGCAGCTCCAGTCACTGTTCTTTTTAGACTCTCATCTGGTGCCTTGACATCCTATTTCATCTTCAATATCTTGGAGATTACTGGATCATCCCTTTGAGCTTTGGAGAGTTCGTCTTTCCTTATCCTTGGCAACAATGCATTGTGGGATGGTGGGTCAGTTTCCATGGTGGACATACTGAGCACTGCAATCCAAGCCACATCTTTCCTTGTGGCGGCATGAGCTCCATCCCAGACTGCTTGCACCATGTCAGATGACAAGTGCTCTGTGCACTCAGTGGCATACTTTTTCATGTCAAGGGGGATACGCGACAGTGCATCAGCGTCAATATTTACTTTAAAAGGCCGGTATTTAACATCAAAGCGGTAGTCGGACAATTCTCCCACCCAGCGATGGCCAACCCCATTTAACTTTGCTGTGCTCATGATATAGGTCAGGGGATTGTTGTCTGTGTAAATGGTAAAGTGTGGAGCGTAGAACAGGTAGTCTCTGAATTTTTCACACACTGCCCATTTAAGTGCATGAAACTCAAGTTTACCACTATGTAAGCAGTAATTTTTTTCGGCTGGGGAGAGTGTCCGGGAGCTATACGCAATGACCCTCAACTTTCCATACTGATGCTGGTAGAGGATAGCTCCTAGGCCCCTTTCTGCTGCATCAGTGTGCAGCGTGAATGATAAATTAAAGTCTGGGTAGGCTAAAATTGGTGGTTTTGTCAACATGTCAATCAATACTTCAAGCATTTTCTGGTGCTCTCTTGTCCACTCCACAAGGGTTCGGGAGGGCATTTGTGGCCCCTTGGTCTTTCTTCGACTAGGCTGAACTGGTGCCACCCCAGGCTTTGCCTGGAGAAGCTCATAGATAGGCTTGGCCACACATGAAAATTTTTGAATAAATGAGCGATAGTAGCTTAGGAAGCCGAGAAGCCTCCTTACCTCACCAATGGTCTGTGGAGTATGATCTTTGAGTGACAGAACTGCTTCAAGATCTTTGGGATCAATTTGCACACCTTCAGCAGACACAAGACGACCCACATATCTGACTTCACTACGGAAGAGCTCACATTTTTCAGGCCAAAGTTTGACCCCATGACATTGGAGGGCTTCAACCTTGCAAATCACTTCCACATGTTCATCAAAAGACTTGGCATAACATAGCACGTCATCAAGGTATGGTATGCAACATTCATCCCTGAGGGAATCCAGCATTTCCTCCATGCTGCGCTGGAACGCTGCAGGTGCATTGGACAGGTCGAATGGAATTCTTACCCATTCATAAAGCCCCCAAGGTGTTATAAAAGCTGTCATGTGCCTGGAACCTTCGGCTATGAAGCCCTGATGGTAAGCTTTTCCTTGGTCAAGAATACTGAACCATGCATAACCCCCTAGTGTATCAAGCAAGTCTTGGATTCTCAGCAGAGGGTGCCTATCTGGTACATTCTTTTTATTGAGGAGACGATAATCTATACACAGGCGGGGCGAACCATCCTTCTTTCGGACGCAGACTACTGGTGCAGAATAAGGGGACTTGGACTTCACAATCCACCCTTTTGCCAGGAGATCTTGAATATAGTCCTTGACTTCTTGGAACAAAGGCTTAGGTACCGAAGAGTATGACCGCTGCAGTGGTATGTCATCTTTGAGATTAATTGACATTTGCAAGCTTGGGATGCAACCAAGGTCGCTCTTATCATGAGAAAAGGCCATAGACTCTTCATACAGCATCTTTCTTACTACCTCCTGCTGTTTCCCACTCAAATGGCTGAGGTCTACAGGTGGGTGCCACAGTGTCAAGGTTTCTTGAGTAACGAAAGTAGTCACACCCTGGGCCCTTACACCAGACTTCATGTCTTCTGGTTGCTCTGCCTCCAGTACTTTTTCAATTGGCTGAATATAATCAAGAATTGTATTACCAGGCAATGTTACTTCACATGTGGAGTTGTTTACTCTCTTTACTTTCAAACATCCACGCTGTTCGTTAAGCACAGGAGTTTGGACAAAGTTTACAAGCGTTTGAGCTTTCTCATTTGACACAGAGATGGCTCCAGATAGCAGGGAGACTAGAGTCGGTACAAGGCCCTCGGGTTGCCCCTGAATTAATTCTTCCACTACGTTGAACCCAAGGAATGGTCTTTCAATTGGCAGATGACTTATGAAGAAGGGAACATTGATAGAGAGATTAGGGTCATCGTTTCCTTGTAAATTAGCAGTGATAACAGCCCATCCATCAAATGGAATGAGATCCCCATTTACAACATAAACTTCCAACTTCTCTGTAGTTCCCATGAGTTCAGAAAGAGGTCTTATGTCCACAGCCGGTAAATATTTATCTTTCCAAGCATGATCAATAATACTGACTTGAGCTCCAGTGTCAAGCAGAGCACTTACTGCAACACCATTGAGGTTACACTGAGTCAAAGCCTTCCTTCCTATTAGGTTGACAATAGCCTCATTCTTTGTCCTAGGGGGAGAGAGAATGGAAGTTTGATAATGTTCTTTCTTGTCATTGGAAGTTTTGAATGTCGTACAATGAAATGTTTTTGTGTTTTTGCTTTTCACAGGACCAGATTCAACCTCTGGATTTTCATTATTTGAACTTTGGGACAAGGAGGGCTTGGTCACTGGTAGTCCCGTTGCAGTGACCGTTTCCCGTTTCCCTGCAGGTTGCATTTCTGGAGACATCCCCTAGCCAAGTGCCCCTCTTTACCACACTGAAAGCAGGTAGTACAGTTTTTCAGACCAGTTTCAACACACTTTAAGCAACTACAGTGTTTTTTCTCTTTCTGTAGAGGTGGCTGGCTCATGCCACGCTGACGGGTATACCCAAGCTGTGCTTGTTGTGATGAATTTCTCATGGAATCTACCATACTGGTAAGTGCATCAATTCGAGCTGTTAGTTGTTTGAGTGGATAATTTTTGTTTTCTTGCTCATGGGTTTCTTTCACATCTCCCATAGGTTCACATTTAAGCTGAGTACAACTTGCAATGTTTAGCTTAGTACGAGTTACAGGACCCAGCCTTCGGACCCTCTCATTCTCATCGCTGGTGATTTTTGTTACATTTATCAGTATTTCCTCATCTGTGATGTTGTGGTTGGAGAGTAGGGGTTTTAACTCACTACAAATGTCTTTATATTTGTGTCCTAGGCCCTGGTAAACGTTGTGAAGAAAAACATCCTGAATAGTTGCCGAGCTGTATCTCACTTCAGCGTCTGCCTGTTTTGCAGCAAAGATGATTTTCTGTTTGAGACCTATTACTCGATACAGGAACTGCTGAGGCGTTTCATTCTCATTTTGTTTTGCACACATTAATTCCTGGAATAACTCTGTGCTATTTTTGTCTCCTAGATGTGACCTAAGAAACCCTTTGAGTTCCTCAACTGCCCCATCTTCCTTATTCATCAACATGTCCTAAAATTTTCTTTGATTCCATCTTCAATTTGCCTGCATACACTAGTGTATGTGATGTCAGATGTGTAGTAGCCAATTTGTCCTCCTTGTATTTTAAACTCACGACGCTGGAGATAGGAGAGGTCCCTTAGGGAGACTACCTTCTCTGAAGGCAACTGCATGGACCATTCAGGATGGTTGCTAAACTGTGTGTTATTATGGTTGTGCGTTTGTTGTGATACTTTTGTCAAGAGTTGTGTCAATGTGAGGTTTTGTAAGGATGCTGCAAGATAATGATGGGTTACATTCTGTTTAGTATCTGGGTTTACATTTACTACACTAATCCCTTTGTCAGCTATAGCTGCAGATGTTGCTGCATGAACAGTGTCTGTAGTAAAAATATGATCAGTAGTAATGGATGTATGTGCTTGAAGTTTGTACACCAACATTACTCTCATTATGTTGATAAACAGGTGCAGCCATAGTACAAACATGTTCAACAGAGTCAACAATGTCTCCCAAATTCAACAGTTTAGCCATACCTCTGTCCTCTGATTCTAATAAGTCAGTACTATACATTAAGGCATTAATGTATTCAAAACAGCCCTCTGGACATATGCTCTGAGCGATCTGAAACAGTTCATCAGCGGAAAAGGCGAGAAGTTTCTTTCTGATGTCCCACACCAGACTCTTCCGTACTTTATCCGACATAACGACCCTTCTCACGATCCCTCACGTCTCTGTCACCAGCCAGCCAGGCCACTCCTTTCACAAATGATTTTTCTTGAATACAGCCACTGCATTCATACTTTGTTGGTCCCAAAGATCATAATTTTGCGAACCGGCGTTCTGCAATCAATCAAGCGCCGATCCTAGGACAAGCCCCCAAGAATCTGTTACAGACCCCATTCAGGAGGCTAGTAAGCAGATTAAATGTTACCTGTTAAAACGGGAAATAAGGAGAATGGGTGTGTACTTCACATAATCCTCAATGGTTATGAGGTAAAACAAAAACAGTCTCTTTGCTCCACCCATGATCTCCCACAATCCTTCAGGATCATAATTCCATGTCAAAATAAGAGTCCCATGCTCTCACAACAGAGAGTTGCATTCTCATAGTAAATTATTAGAAAATAGGAGCCCTATGCTCTCACAACAGAGAGTTGCATTTTCATAGAAAATTATTACACCATATAAAACAAATACAATTAAACAAACATCTTTAAATATGAAACATAAAAATTGCATAAAACAATATACAATTGTGCACATATATTTTATGTGTCACACTACACCTCCCTGATGAGGCCCAATGAAGGCAGAAATGATCGACTGGGGTTTTCTGTGTTCCTTGTTCAGAGAGGAATTGCATGGTATTTCGGTGCTGGACTGACCGTAACAGGCAGAATCAGACTGCTATACTACAGGAAAGTTCTACTATGTGAAAAGCATTACTGGGCTAAAAAAAGTTGCACCCAGGTGGTAAATCGCCATAGAACAGGCTAACAATGTTATTGAGCTGGTTATTCATTCCTGTGAGTGCATTTCTCTCTGTGTATATTTAGTCTCCTATGGAAAGAAGGGGCAACCAGACGTGGACTCCTTGCTCAGTGTGCTTAGAGGAACACTGCTACACCTCACTGACGAGGCCCAATGAAGGTTGAAACGATCATCTGGCGTTGCTGTCTTCCTTGTTCAGAGAGGGATTGCCTGGTATTTCGGCGCTGGACAGAACAGAATAGGCGGGATCAGACTGATATACTACAGGAAAGTTCTACTCTGTGAAAAGCATTACTGGGCTAAAAGAAGTTGCACCCAGGTAGTAAATCACCATAGAACAGGTTAACAATGTTATTGAGCTGGTTGTTCATTCCTGTTAATGTATTTCTCTCTGTGTGTATCTAGTCTCCCTATGGGAAAATGGGCAACTAGACGTGGACTCCTTGCTCAGTGTGCTTAGAGGAATACTGCTACACCTCACTGACGAGGCCCAATGAAGGCCAAAACGATCATCTGGGGTTGCTGTGTTCCTTGTTCAGAGAGGACTTGCCTGGTATTTCGGCGCTGGACTAACCATAATAGGCGGGATCAGACTGTGATACTACAGGAGAGTTCTTCTCTGTGAAAAGCATTACTGGGCTAAAAGAAGCTGCACCCAGGTAGTAAATCGCCATAGAACAGGCTAACAATGTTATTTAGCTGGTTGTTCGTTCCTGTGAGTGCATTTCTCTGTGTGTATGTATGTGTGTGTATATATATATATATATATATATATATACTGACTCTACAGCAGAATTAATTATATTTCCACCCTGTCCATCGGAAATTTCTCTCCTAAAGAAGTTTCCATTAGTTTCTCATACATAAGATAATTGTTACATTTTTCCATCCCATATATTATAGAAACTCCGGAATCTTTCAATGGCAATCCAATCCACAAGTCTAAGATTAGCTCCAGGTGTATGCACCAAAAACACAATTTATGTAAGAACTTACCTGATAAATGAATTTCTATCATATTGGCAAGAGTCCATGAGCTAGTGACGTATGGGATATACAATCCTACCAGGAGGGGCAAAGTTTCCCAAACCTAAAAATGCCTTTAAATACACCTCACACCACACCCACAACTCAGTTTAATGAAGTAGTGAGGTGATGAAATAAGGAGTAAAAAAGAATACAAAAGAGGAACTGGAAATATAATTGTGCTTTTATACAAAAATCATAACCACCATAAGAAAAGGGTGGTCCTCATGGACTCTTGCCAATATGAAAGAAATTAATTTATCAGGTAAGTTCTTGCATAAATTATGTTTTCTTTCATGTAATTGGCAAGAGTCCATGAGCTAGTGACATATGGGATACAAATACCCAAGATGTGGAGGGATAAAAAAACAGCTATTTACGCAGAAAAAAATTAAATTCACACAAAAAAATAAGTCTTTCTCATAAATTTCAAGAAAAAAACTTAAATCATAAGCAGAAAAAAAAATAAAATGTTTTCATCTTCATAAAAATGTTAGTCTTCCAGGGTTAAATACTGGGTGATAGACAAGCTGTGTAATAAGTTGTAAAATTTTATAGGCTTATGGTTATAAAATTGTATTGTAGATTAACTGTGGAAGAAGGAGTAGATTACATATACTATTGTTTAGTAAATGTTTTTGGGGTAGCACTTTAGCAAAGATTGCTGGTTCTTAAAAGTGTGATAAATTTGTATTATATTGGTAAATATTTGCAGGATTGTCGTCCCATGAGTAAACACGAGTAGCCTGAACTATAGCAGCTTGAAAGTAGATTTATGGGTAAACAGTAACTTATAAATATACGCTAGAAATATTAAGAATAGGGAGACCCTTCTCTGCTGAGGTCTATAGAAAAACTTTTTAAAAACATGCCGCCAAAAAGACAAGGGGATAAGCAAACAAGACTTTCCTTAGACAGATATGTAGAAAAACCTGTGGCATTAGAGGAGATTACACCTGAAAAAGAGGGGACAACTTTGATAACTCAAATAACAGAATTATTAATACCAAAAATAGAAGGAGTACAAAAAGAAGTTCAAAGAGATATACAGTCCCTAGCAATAGAAATTAAGAATTTTCAAACTAGGCTCGGAGAATCTGAACAGAGAATTTCTGATATAGAGGATGGCTATACAAGCCTGAATGAAAGAATTACAGAGTTAGATAAGCAGAATACATTTTTAAAGAGGAGACTAGAAAACCTAGAAAATCGTTCAAAACAGAAAAATTTAAGGATATTGGGAATTCCGGAAACAATAAAAACACATGAATTAAAAGAATTTATAGAAGTTGAACTCCCAATAATGCTGGGAATCCCTACTGAAAAAGGGCCATTCAAAGAAGAGAAAACTCAGAGAATTAACATAGTGAAAAAAATAATTATTCAAGAGATTTTGTAAGACCAGTAATAGTAGAATTTTTTGAAATTTGAAACTAAAATGCTTATTTTCAATGCATATAAACAAATGAATATACTTACATTTCAGGATAAGAGAATCTCTATATATCAGGATTATGCAGCGGAATGAACTCAAGAACAAAGGGTTTAACGCCTTTGTGATTTTCCCAGCAAAAATTAAGATTTTTCTCCAGGATGAGATAAAATTTTTAAATAATAGAGAGGAAGTGATGAAATTTATGGACTCTAACTTGGGTTAATAATCCATAAAAGGGCAAGGATATAGGGGGGAAATTTAGGAAATTTGGATAGTTACACTGGACACATTCAAATTATTATAATTAAGTTTCACATTAAGGTTTACAATTGATACAAAAGATGAGTTAGTATTCTAAAGTATAAGAGATTATGGCAACAATAGTACTTAAAATGTTAATAAATGGTAAAAAAATAAGTACATAGATAAAACAGAGCTGACACAGATTCACTTTTGCACTTTTCATTTTTCTTTAAAAAAAAAACAAAAAAAAAAAACACTATATTTTCCCCCTATTTTTTTTTTCCTTAGCCCTGGCCCCTTCTAGAATATCTTTTATGCAAATAAAATGTTAAAAATAACATCATGGAATGTGGGAGGGGTTAACTCTCCTATAAAAAGGAAAGCTATTTTCAATCATTTAAAGAAAATATGTAAGGCTGATATAGCATTTTTGCAAGAGACTCATCTAATGGATAAAGAACATGAGAAATTAAAGAGAGACTGGGTGAAAGAAGTAATCTTTTTATCACATAAAAAAGCAAGCAGAGTGTCATGAGAAGCAGGACATATGCAGGACACAGCAATGATGGTACAACTCTATTTTATTACAGAGCACAGAAACATACATCTAGTCAGGTTGATTTCACTAACTAACTGCGACACATACAACCGGACCTAAGCCCCGCCCACAAACAGTGACGTCACTTCCTGCTCTCATTACATCTTCCCCCTTTTCAAAGGGCGAAGCATATATTTGAATATAACAAATTACATGGCATACAAACAGAGTATACAACAACATTTTTTTTTTTTTGATCAGTATATAACAAATAGGTTACAGGAAAAATGAACAACATAAATTACATCCTGACTTGAACATCGGGGTAGACTACCCTAGTCCACAGTGACCATGGGATTATTCTGCCCATACTTCCGGTCACTGTTCTAGCTAAAGTTAGTCCCGATATCGGGCCGGAAGTTTCACCACTCTTCCGCTTGATGTAACTTTGCATGAACTATCCTCTGATACAGAAGAAGGTGAATGAGAGTCCGCTGGAGACAAAGACATATCCCCACTGTGATCTTGCTGAGGGGAAAGCACCCCTTTTAGAACAGGGGATCCCACCGGCGGTGGTACTGAGGCATCCAGTTCCAGACTCTCAGGTACAGGCTGAAGATGTTTCCAGTTACGGCGTGTAACCATCCCTCCATCAGTAAGGACTACATAAGACCTTCCAATTACGGTAGCAGGCGTCTTCCATTTCTTCTCATCATCCAGTTTAATTCTGACACTTTGCCCGCATTTAGTTCCTGTAAGGGCCTGACAGAATGTCTCCTGTCGTAGAAGAAACGATAGCCCTTTTTGGCCTCTTCATCCCTCCTAAGGACTTCGTCCCAAAGAATAGAGCCAGTCAGCTTGAAGACACCCACTGAGGGTAAGGTGGTGCGAATCTGGCTTCCTAGCATCAGCTGTGCTGGGCTAAACCCGGTGGCTTGGATGGGCATCGCCTTATAGGACAAGAGGGCTAGGTACGGCTCAGATTGCTTTAAAATGAACTTTGTTGATTGAACTGCCCTTTCAGCTATTCCGTTGGCCTGCGGGTAATGTGGACTTGACGTGGAATGTACAAAGTCATATTCCCTGCTGAAAGCACTGAACTCTGTAGAAGCGAACTGCATGCCATTATCACTCACCAGCTCCATCGGAATGCCCCACCGGGCGAACAAGCTCTTCAGACGAATGATAACGGCTTGACTTGTGATATCATTCAAAGGTGCAATTTCCAAATACCTGGAATAGTAGTCGATCACAACAAGGAACTTTTCCCCGTGCAGTTCACACAAATCAGCAGCTATTTTCTGCCACGGCCCTGCAGGCAGCGGAGTAGAAATCAAGGGCTCCCTTCTCTGAGTAGGCCGGCGTTCCCGGCAAAAGGCACATTTAGACACGTGATTTGCAATGTCGGAGCTGATCCCAGGCCACCACACAGCTGTAGCTGCCCTTTCTCTGCACTTTGTATCTCCTTCCTCGTGCTGACAGGAATAACGATGCGGTCTTGGAACAGCACCAACCCCTCCAGCTCTGTGAGCTGCGACCTCTCTGACTGGTAAGAACTTAAAGACAACCAGGCTACCAGGCTCTCGGGGGCCAGCCTTCTTTTATGTACTTTATAACCTCTTGCAGATCTGTGTCCAAATATGTCTCTTTCTTTATTTCTTCCAGTTTACTTGAAGAAATGGACTTTGAGGCCAGAACCGAATCAACATACACTTTCACGTCCGATTCGATTGAAGACTTTTCAGCAGCAGCCAGCGGGAGTCTGGATAATGTATCTGCCACAACCAGTTGCTTCCCCGGCACATACACTGCCTGAACATTGAACCTGAGTAGTCTTATTAAAAGTCTCTGGCATCTTAAGGGTGTTTTGTCAATATTGTAGGAGTTGATTAGAGGGACAAGCGGTTTATGGTCAGTCTCTAGACTAAATTTCTCCAAACCTACAAGGTAATGCTGGAAGCGCTCAGAGGCCCAAACCACAGCCAGGCACTCTTTCTCAATTTGAGCGTATTTTGACTCCGCAGCCGTCAGTGTGCGGGAACAGTAAGCGATGGGCTGTAGTTTATTTTCATTTATCTGCAGGAGAGCAGCTCCCAATCCATAACGGCTTGCATCAGCACTAACCACAGTCTTTTTGGAAGGGTCGTAGAACCCCAGCACTGGGGCACACCCCAGCAGAGACTTGGCCTGCATAAAGGATTTTTCTTGTGAAGGTCCCCGGACCCAGGCAACATCTTTCTTTAGCAACTCTGTGATAGGGTGTAGAACTGTGGATAAATCTGGCAGAAACTTGCCCATGTAATTTACAAGGCCCAATATTTGTCTTAGCTCATGTACATCAGAAGGACTTTTCATCTGTTCAATGGCAAAAATTTTCTCTGGGTCTGGTTTAATGCCATCCCCATTGATAATATGCCCAAAGTAACATAATTCAGTCCATGACGACTGCCGTGCCCACGTGGTCACTCAGGAGAGAACTAATTTCCCTTTGAAAGATTTCAGGAGCAGAGGATATCCCAAAGGGGAGTCTGCAGAAGCAAAACTGACCCACTGGTGTGATAAAGGTAGTCAGTTTGCGGCACTTTGGATCTAGGGGGATCTGCCAAAAGCCGCTAGAAGCGTCCAATGTAGAAAAGAACATCACCCTAGCCAACTTTGGAGCTATATCTTCTAATGTCGGCAGCACAAATCTCTCTCTCTTCACTGCCTCATTCAACCTTTTCAGGTCCACACAGATGCGCACCTTACCGTTTTTCTTTGCAACAGCAACAATGGGGGCACACCAATCAGTTGCTTCAACAACCTCTTCAATAACCCCCATAGACTTAGAAATACTGTATGGGACTGCGTCACTTTTAAGTGCTATACAAAATACTGTATGGAACTGCATCACTTTTAAGTGCTATACGGACTGGCTTGCAATTCAGTAGGCCCAATTCACCAAAAACATATCTTCGGAGATCTCATTCACTCTGGCCACTAGGCCTAAGTCACAGGCTGCTTTTCTACTCAATAAATTGCTAACACACTGACCTCGAATCACATGCAGCCACATAGTGAATTTCCTTTGCTTGTACTCACAGCTGGCAAGAAATTTCCCCGCACAATCAAGGCGGCCACCGGGACTATGGACATTTGTAGTAACCTTCGCCAGCTGGGGCTGTTGAGGCAGTTTCATAAATGCAGCAAAATACATTACAGTGATATCTGCTCCTGTGTCAATCTTAAAATCAACTTTGGCTCCCATTACAGTAAAAGTAACCTTCCAATCTTCCTCTGAGCTTGGCCGTTCCACAACAGACCCCACAAAAGACATTTCCTGACCTTCTTGGTCACTATCCACCTGCATCTCCTTAATGTATTCAGTTTTACACACCACTTAAAAATAGCCCATTCTGTTACATTTTCTGCATCTTTTATCTCTGGCCAGGCATATAGCACTCTGATCATGGGCACGGTTGCACCGTGTGCATCGGGCATGCTGCGCCCATCCACTTCTAGGTCTATTTGTTATTTTAGATCTACCACTCACACTGTGCCTTTCACTAGCAGTTTTCCTGAACTGTTGCACTTCATCCACAATACTCTCAGACCTCAGATCAGCACTTTGCTTTTTCACCAGTTCACTCTTGCGGGCCATCCTAATAGCCCCATGTTAAATCAGGCTCTAACTGCAGCTTCAGTGAGACTTCAGCATCTGCAATTCCAATAACTATTCTGTCTCTGATTTGCTCTTCTTTAGCAACACCAAACTCACAGAATTCAGCTAGTTCATACAGGCTGCGCACAAATGACTCCACAGATTCTCCCACACGCTGATTATGTTTGTGAAAACAAGCTCTCTCATGAATCACATTTCTTTTGGGCACAAAGTGGGCACTGAGTTTATCCATAACTATATCGAAGTTAAATTCTTCCCCTTCTTGGAAAATAAAAGCATTGAACACTGGCTCCACATCCTTCCCCATAGAGTATAAAAGAGAATTAACTAAAAAATTATTAAAAGAGAAGTCATAACTAAATTAAAAGTTATGAAAAAGAATGACAAGGCAGCACTCAGATATATTTGATAACAAGTGGTTTATATTTGCTCTTCCCAACATGTCAAAGACATAGATAGACCCCTAAACCAAAATTGTGATTAAAAAGGAGTTATATACACATACCAGGCCTGGTGAACAGAACAAATCCTTACATCAAATTTGTAGTTACTGAATACAGAGAAGCGCAATCATGTAACAAAAACGCTTCCATGTATAACATTTGTGTTGAGGATACAATAGGCAACAATAAACACCATTAGACATTAAGTTACAAATGTCCAGAACCATCAGAGCACCATGCTGCAATTGATTTAAGTTTAACTTTAAGAAGGAAGAACTATGATACTCAAAGTTTTAGATTTCCTAAATTTTCCCACTAAGTGCTCTGATGGTTCTGGACATTTGTAACTTAATGTCTAATGGTGTTTATTGTTGCCTATTGTATCCTCAACACAAATGTTATACATGGAAGCGTTTTTGTTACATGATTGAGCTTCTCTGTATTCAGTAATTACAAATTTGATGTAAGGATTTGTTCTGTTCACCAGGCCTGGTATATGTATATAACTCCTTTTTAATCACAATTTTGGTTTAGGGGTCTATCTATGTCTTTGACATGTTGGGAAGAGCAAATATAAACCACTTGTTATCAAAGATATCCGAGTGCTGCCTTGTCATTCTTTTTCATAACTTTTAATTTAGTTATGACTTCTCTTTTAATAATTTTTTAGGCAATTTTGGTTATGACTGCAAGCACCTGTCTCTTTAAGATTTTATAACAATAGTAGAGTGCACAACAACCTTTTCATATATAAAAGAGAATTAACTTGTACTTCCCCACTCTCCTTGTACAGTTTGGAAGCGACCCTGAAGCACTGAAACCGCTGACGCCATGTGGGCCAAGATGCAGGCTGAGAGAAGTCAAAAGGTGGGGTAAACTTTGACATTGTCATCGATAAGCAATTATGGTACAACTCTATTTTATTACAGAGTACAGAAACATACATCTAGTCAGGTTGATTTCACTAACTGCGACACATAAAACCGGACCTAAGCCCCGCCCACAAACAGTGACGTCACTTCCTGCTCTCATCACACAGAGGTCTAGCAATTTTGTTTAATAAAAAATTGGAGTATGATATTAAAAAGTCATTGTTTGACAAACAGGGTAGATATATAATTGTACAAATGACAATCAATAATGAGCCAATAACTTTATGTAATATTTATGGCCCAAACGAGATTAACGGCCCATTTTGGGAGGATATAACAAAAATTTTGATTAATAACATTGATACTAAACTGATATTGGGAGGCGATTTCAATCTTGCCCCAAATTTTCACTTAGATAGAACAGGTAATTCTTTAGGAGACCTGAAGAAGGGGTCGATTAAAAGAGGGAAATTTGACAAAAAAATGGTGAATTATATTTCAGAGATAACAGGTTTAATCGATGTATGGAGGATAAAAAACCCTACCCAAAGAGAATATACGTATCACTCAAAGGTCCAAGATTCTTTTTCAAGAATTGATTTTTTTATGATTTCCAAAATCTTAATTGCATATGTAGAAGTTAAGATAAATGATATTATTATTTCAGACCATGCTGCAATTGATTTAAGTTTAACTTTAAGAAGGAAGAACTATGATACTCAAAGTTTTAGATTTCCTAAATTTTTATATGGTTCAGAACCTTTTAGGAAACATATAGAGGAAACATGGGAGGAATATTTTAATAACAATATAAGCAGTTGTGATAATACACAAATTATTTGGGAGACAGGAAAAGCTGTTATGAGAGGGGAGATAAATTCATATGTAATAAAATATAACAGAGAAATCAATATAAAGAACTGAGTGAAAAAAAAACATACTCATATAGTCAATATTTAGAATTTAAATCAGAATTCTGGAGGAAGAAATATATGGAAGATAAAAAGGAATTGGAAGTACATATAAATCAACAAGCCATAAGAGGTATTAGAAAAGATAAGGGGAAACTACATAGATTCGGTAATAGATCGGGTAAATTATTGGCCTCTTTAGTTAAAGTGCAAAAATCATCAAGACAAATTATGTCTCTGAAAACTAAAGGAGAACTAATCTGTAATGATACAAAGATAGTAGAGGAATTTAAGAACTATTATAATAATCTTTATACATCAGATAGTAAAACAGATGGAGCTAACATTAAGTCTTTTTTAGAGGACATTAATATTCCAAAGATTACATATGAACAGCAAGAAATATTAAATGCTAATATCACAGTAGAGGAAGTTGATAATGTAATAGCAAACATGCCAATAGGCAAGGCGCCAGGCCCGGACGGATTACCGTTAGAATGGTATAGAATTATGAAAAATGAATTAATATATTTAATGACAGATCTGTTTAATGGATATTGTAGTGATAGAATTAAACCCTCTTCAACTTTCTCGGCAGCTAATATTGTGGTAATACCAAAAGCTGGGAAAGATCCTCAATGTGTTACATCATACCGAACAATATCCCTCCTTAACCAGGATTATAAGATCTTGACAAAAATACTTGCAAATAGGTTAAAATTTTTACTCCCTGGGTTAATTCATAAAGATCAATCAGGTTTTATTCAGGATAGATCTTCACGTAAGAACATTCGAAAAGTGCTACATATAGTCAATAATTTTTGGCTTATGAAAAAACAATATAGTGAAGAAATTATTCCAAATACTTTGCTGTTGGCATTGGATGCTGAAAAGGCCTTCAACAGAGTTGAATGGCCATATTTAATTACATGTCTAGGTGAATATAATATAAAAGGCCCTTTTACTAAGTTTATTGAAAATGTATACTCAAAAACAAATGCCTCAGTTAATGTCAATGGTAAATTATCATCTAGATTTAATCTGAGCAGAGGAACTCGTCAGGGTTGTCCCTTGTCCCCCCTTTTTTTCAATTTGGTATTAGAGCCTTTGGCAGTGAAACTAAGAAATACATATACTGGTATAGAGTTAGAGGGTAAAATTACCATCTCTCACTATATGCAGACGATATGTTATTATTTGTCCAGGATCCAGAGATAAACCTAAAAAAGATTATGAGAGTTGTCGCTGAATTTGGACAATTTTCAGGGTTTAAAATTAATGGTTTAAAATCAGAAGCCTTATGGTTAAATAAACAACAAAACCGTGATAGCAGTAAATTTGGTTTTCTGGAACCACCAAAATATATAATCTATTTAGGTATTAATATATCCCCTAATCTGGAAAAATGGTATAATATAAATTATGACAAAGTATTTACATCTATAGAACAATCCCTTAAAAAATGGAATAACTTACCAATTTCACTTATGGGGAAAGTACACATAACAAAAATGATGATATTACCAAAATTGCTATACCCCTTAAATATGTTGCCAATCTTAATTCCAAGGAAAGACATCGAAAGATTGAATAAAATCTTTAATAGATTTATTTGGAAGGGGAAAAAAATACGAATAAGTTTAAACAAATTAAGACAACCAATGACGCAAGGGGGTTTGGCTGTTCCAGATATATATTTGTATAATCTCTCATCATTGATGAGAATAGCGGTCGACTGGTTAGGGGAAACAGAATACTTTTATGATAAGACATTAGAAAAATAACATCATTAGGAGTTAGTAAGGCATATGTGTTGCATACAGATTTGACAGATATAGACAGTAAAATTAGGAATAATATCATGTACAAAGATATTATGAAAGCATGGAATATAACTAGTAATATTCTCCAATTCCCAATCAAAGGCTCAATATTTTTACCCATAAAAGGGAATCCAAAATTTGGTCCTGGAAGAGATAACGCTATTTTCATAGGCCTAGATTTGGAGTTTTGTCGGTAACGACCCGCGTAGCTAACGCCGGCTTTTTTCTGGCCGCACCATAAAAATAACTCTGGTATTGAGAGTCCACATAAAGGCTGCGTTAGGCTCCAAAAAAGGAGCGTAGAGCATATTTAACGCAGCTTCAACTCTCGATACCAGAGTTGCTTACGCAAGCGGCCAGCCTCAAAAACGTGCTTGTGCACGATTCCCCCATAGGAAACAATGGAGCTGTTTGAGCTGAAAAAAACCCTAACACCTGCAAAAAAGCCGCGTTCAGCTCCTAACGCAGCCCCATTGTTTGCTATGCGGAAACACTTCCTACATCTGCACCTAACACTCTAACATGTACCCCGAGTCTAAACACCCCTAACCTTACACTTATTAACCCCTATTCTGCCGCCCCCGCTATCGCTGACCCCTGCATATTATTATTAACCCCTAATCTGCCGCTCCATAAACCGCCGCTACTTACATTATCCCTATGTACCCCTAATCTGCTGCCCTAACATCGCCGACCCCTATATTATATTTATTAACCCCTAATCTACCCCCCACAACGTCGCCTCCACCTGCCTACACTTATTAACCCCTAATCTGCCGAGCGGACCGCACCGCTATTATTATAAAGTTATTAACCCCTAATCCGCCTCACTAACCCTATAATAAATAGTATTAACCCCTAATCTGCCCTCCCTAACATCGCCGACACCTAACTTCAAACATTAACCCCTAATCTGCCGACTGGAGCTCACCGCTATTCTAATAAATGTATTAACCCCTAAAGCTAAGTCTAACCCTAACACTAACACCCCCCTAAGTTAAATATAATTTAAATCTAACGAAATAAATTAACTCTTATTAAATAAATTATTCCTATTTAAAGCTAAATACTTACCTGTAAAATAAATCCTAATATAGCTACAATATAAATTATAATTATATTATAGCTATTTTAGGATTAATATTTATTTTACAGGTAACTTTTTATTTATTTTAACCAGGTACAATAGCTATTAAATAGTTAAGAACTATTTAATAGCTAAAATAGTTAAAATAATTACAAAATTACCTGTAAAATAAATCCTAACCTAAGTTACAATTAAACCTAACACTACACTATCAATAAATTAATTAAATAAACTACCTACAATTAACCTAACACTACACTATCAATAAATTAATTAAATACAATTCCTACAAATAAATACAATTAAATAAACTTGCTAAAGTACAAAAAATAAAAAAGAACTAAGTTACAAAAAATAAAAAAATATTTACAAACATAAGAAAAATATTACAACAATTTTAAACTAATTACACCTACTCTAAGCCCCCTAATAAAATAACAAAGCCCCCAAAATAAAAAAATGCCCTACCCTATTCTAAATTACTAAAGTTCAAAGCTCTTTTACCTTACCAGCCCTGAACAGGGCCCTTTGCGGGGCATGCCCCAAGAAGTTCAGCTCTTTTGCCTGTAAAAAAAAACATACAATACCCAAGCCCCCCAACATTACAACCCACCACCCACATACCCCTAATCTAACCCAAACCCCCCTTAAATAAACCTAACACTAAGCCCCTGAAGATCTTCCTACCTTGTCTTCACCTCACCGGGTTCACCGATCTGTCCAGAAGAGCTCCTCCGATGTCCTGATCCAAGCCCAAGCGGGGGGCTGAAGAGGTCCATGATCCGGCTGAAGTCTTCATCCAAGCGGGGCAGAAGAGGTCTTCCATCCAATTGAAGTCTTCATCCAAGCGGGATCTTCTATGGTCATCCATCCGGAGCGGAGCGGCAGGATCCTGAAGACCTCCGACGCGGAACATCCATCCTGGCCGACGACTGAACGACGAATGACGGTTCCTTTAAATGACGTCATCCAAGATGGCATCCCTCGAATTCCGATTGGCTGATAGGATTCTATCAGCCAATCGGAATTAAGGTAGGAATATTCTGATTGGCTGATGGAATCAGCCAATCAGAATCAAGTTCAATCCGATTGGCTGATCCAATCAGCCAATCAGATTGAGCTCGCATTCTATTGGCTGTTCCGATCAGCCAATAGAATGCGAGCTCAATCTGATTGGCTGATCGGATCAGCCAATCGGATTGAACTTGATTCTGATTGGCTGACTCCATCAGCCAATCAGAATATTCCTACCTTAATTCCGATTTTATTTTTTGTAACTTAGTTCTTTTTTATTTTTTGTACTTTAGCTAGTTTATTTAATTGTATTTATTTGTAGGAATTGTATTTAATTAATTTATTGATAGTGTAGTGTTAGGTTAATTGTAGGTAATTGTAGGTATTTTATTTAATTAATTTATTGATAGTGTAGTGTTAGGTTTAATTGTAACTTAGGTTAGGATTTATTTTACAGGTAATTTTGTAATTATTTTAACTATTAACTATTTAATAGCTATTGTACCTGGTTAAAATAAATACAAAGTTACCTGTAAAATAAATATTAATCCTAAAATAGCTATAATATAATTATAATTTATATTGTAGCTATATTAGGATTTATTTTACAGGTAAGTATTTAGCTTTAAATAGGAATAATTTATTTAATAAGAGTTAATTTATTTCGTTAGATTTAAATTATATTTAACTTAGGGGGGTGTTAGTGTTAGGGTTAGACTTAGCTTTAGGGGTTAATACATTTATTAGAATAGCGGTGAGCTCCAGTCGGCAGATTAGGGGTTAATGTTTGAAGTTAGGTGTGGGCGATGTTAGGGAGGGCAGATTAGGGGTTAATACTATTTATTACAGGGTTAGTGAGGCGGATTAGGGGTTAATAACTTTATAATAATAGCGGTGCGGTCCGCTCGGCAGATTAGGGGTTAATAAGTGTAGGCAGGTGGAGGCGACGTTGAGGGGGGCAGATTAGGGGTTAATAAATATAATATAGGGGTCGGCGGTGTTAGGGGCAGCAGATTAGGGGTACATAAGTATAACGTAGGTGGCAGCGCTTTGCGGTCGGCAGATTAGGGGTTAATTATTGTAGGTAGCTGGCTGCGACGTTGTGGGGGGCAGGTTAGGGGTTAATAAATATAATATAGGGGTCGGCGGTGTTAGGGGCAGCAGATTAGGGGTACATAAGTATAACATAGGTGGCGGTCGGCAGATTAGGGGTTAAAAAAATTTAATCGAGTGTCGGCGATGTGGGGGGACCTCGGTTTAGGGGTACATAGGTAGTTTATGGGTGTTAGTGTACTTTAGAGTACAGTAGTTAAGAGCTTTATAAACCGGCGTTAGCCCAGACAGCTCTTA
>NC_069504.1:176247745-176342745 GCF_027579735.1 Bombina bombina | reverse complement strand
CACTGTGTATTGATCTATGCCTCCTGATTACTGCTGCAACTGTGTTTTGACTGATTTTTAGTTTGTCACCAATCTTCCTGTATCCTTTTCCATATTTGCGAAGTCTCACAATCAGATTGTTCAATTCCTCTGGTAATTCTTTTCCATGTGGAGACATGATGCAAATTTGCAGATAGACACAGCCCATTGGTCAAAAAAATAGACTGTACTGGTAACTTTGCTCATGCAATTAGGCTAATTGGAAATCATAGGTGTACTCAATTTTGTTTCAGTGATCTAAGGTGTATTCACTTTTGTTGCATTAAGTTTCTACTTTGGGGCCTGTATTTTCAATATAATATTTCTAAAGTATTTGTTTTTGATTGTTTATAATAGGAAATAATCTACTTGTCAGCTTAAACATAAAACAATTATGGAAAAATGATATAATTTTGAATAATTTGATATTTAAGTCATATTGCCCAGGTGTATACTCACTTCTGTTGTATACTGTTTATCTATCTATCTATCTATCTATCTATCTATCTATCTATCTATTATATATATATATATATATACACACAGTATATATACTGTATATATATACATGTCTATAAATGTGGACATATGTATTTATATTTGTTTATAAATGTATTTACAGAAATATATACACATACAGTCATGGCCAAAAATATCGGCACCCCTGCATTTCTGTCAGATAATGCTCCACTTCGCCCATAAAATTGTTGTAATTAAAAATGTTAATACATTCTCATGTTTATTTCTTTTGTTTATATTGGTATGACACAAAAAAGTGGAGAAAAAAAAGCCAAATCTGACACATTCCAGGCAAACTCCAACTATGATAATTACAAAAACTATACAGATATGTTAGATGTTGACAATACTATGTACAGAATGACTAGAATAGAGCACAATACTCCCCTCTTAAGTGACCGCAGCCTTCTAACAGTCTCTCCCAACAGGACTGTGAGTAGAATATGGATCAAATATATAGAGGTGCTGGTCTTGAATCTCGTATATATTAACGTGCACACTGAAGAAAGAAACTTGACTTGTGATTTGCAGGAGTTAACAACAAAATAATGTGCAGTATACTCACTCCGAAAATTTCAGAGTTCAGCTTCTTCATAAGGATCTCTATCCTGATTTTCCCATAATGTGCTTTAATATCTGTAGACAATGGAAATTGCACTGCAGGTAATTGTATCTTTAAATGGATATAAAGTGCAATATACTCACTCCGAGTAATTCGGAATCCGGCTCCTCAAAAGTTGTAGGTAACTTTAGAATACTTCCAAGAAAGGCAGCAAAATACTTGTTATAACAAACAAATATTTATTAAAACATATTAAAAGGCTCTTTTTGGCTTGGCTCTACGCGTTTCAACGACTGAATCGTCTTTTTCAAGAGCAGTAAAAAACAATTAGAAGTGCTGCCTTATGAGTATTACAGGTGTATTTATACAGGTAATCATTGTTCCGGTGAAAAACCGGATGTTTTATTTGTGAGTCCTATTCCGGTGTTTTTCACCGGAACAGGAACAATGATTACCTGTATAAATACACCTGTAATACTCCTAAGGCAGCACTTCTAATTGTTTTTTACTGCTCTTGAAAAAGACAATTCAGTCATTGAAACGCGTAGAGCCAAGCCAAAAAGAGCCTTTTAATATGTTTTAATAAATATTTGTTTGTTATAACAAGTATTTTGCTGCCTTTCTTGGAAGTATTCTAAAGTTACCTACAACTTTTGAGGAGCCGGATTCCGAATTACTCGGAGTGAGTATATTGCACTTTATATCCATTTAAAGATACAATTACCTGTAGTGCAATTTCCATTGTCTACAGATATTAAAGCACATTATGGGAAAATCAGGATAGAGATCCTTATGAAGAAGCTGAACTCTGAAATTTTCGGAGTGAGTATACTGCACATTATTTTGTTGTTAACTCCTGCAAATCACAAGTCAAGTTTCTTTCTTCAGTGTGCACGTTAATATATACGAGATTCAAGACCAGCGCCTCTATATATTTGATCCAAACTCCAACTATGGACTGGACAAAATTTGTTGGCACCTTCTAAAAATTGTAAAAAAAAAATTACATTCCAAGTTTGTGATGCTCCTGCAATTTGTAATTAAACTCTCCTGTATCAATTAACAGGTGCTGACAATATAGAAATCACACCGGCAACCAGTTAAAATGATGAAAAAATTACTCTTTCTGTTGTGTTTCTCAATGTGTCACACTGAGCACGGAGAAGAGAAAGAGCAACAAAGAATTGTCTGAGGATTTGAGAACAAAAATTGTGGAAAAGCATGGACAATGTCAAGGTCACAAGTCCATCTTCAGAGATCTTAATTTTCCTGTGTCCACTGTGCACAACATTGTCAAGAAATTTACAGCTCAATGCACTGTAGCTAACTTCCCTGGATGTGGATGAAAGAGAAAAATTGATCAAAGATTGCAACAAAGGATTGTTCAAATGGTGGATAAAGAACTTTGATCAACTTCCAGACAAATTCAAGCTGACCTTCAGGCACAAGGTACAAATGTGTCAGCTTGCAATATATGTTGCCATCTGAATGAAAATGGATGCTATGGTAGGAGACCCAGGAGGAGCCCACTGCTGACACAGAAACATAAAAAGCCAGATTGGAGTTTGCTGAATATTACCTGAGGAAGTCAAAATCCTTTTGGGAGAATGTGCTGTGGACAAATGAAACAAAATTACATCTTTTTGGCTAAGCCCATTATTCTGTTGCTTTCAGAAAAAGAAATAAGGCTTTTAAAGAAAAGAATACAGTCTCTACAGTCAAACATGGTGGAGGTTCACTGATGTTTTGGGGTTGCTTTGCTGCTTCAGGCACTGGATGTCTTGACTCTGTGCATGGCATTATGAAATCTGAAGACTACCAAAGAATTCTGTTCGGCAATGTAGGGCATAGTGTCAAAAAGTTGAGTCTCCGTCAGAGGTCATGAGTCTTACAGCAAGACAACGACCCAAAGCACACGTCAAAAAGCACCCAGAAATGGTTTAAGACAAAGCACTGGAGAGTACTGAACTGGCCAGCAATGAGTCCAGATCTCAATCCCATAGAGCCCCTGTGGAGAGATTTTAAAACAGCAGTTGGGAAAAGGAACCCTTCTAATCTGAGAGACCTGGAGCAGTTGGCAAAAGAAGAGTGGTCCAAAATTCCAGTAGAGAGTTGTAACTCATTGATGGTTACAGGAAGCAATTTATTTCAGTTATTTTTTCCAAGTGGTGTGCTGCCAAATATTAATTTGAGGGTGCCAATAATTTTTTTCCAGGTCATTTGTTGAGTTTTGCATGGAATGTGTTTTGGCTTTATTTCTCCACTTTTTGTATCATACCAATACAAAGGAAATAAACTTGAGAATGCCTAAACATTTGTAATTGCAACAATTTTCTGGGCAAAGTGGTGCATTATCTGACAGAAATGCAGGGGTGCCAATATTTTTGGCCATGACTGTATAATCACATAAAGATATTTGTACACACCTATAGACATATATATATATATATATATATATATATATATATATAAAAGTGCATTAGTGCTTTTTTTCCGTTAAGTAGATGAAAACATGTAAAAACCTATTTATGCAATATTCATATTTACTAAAGATTTTAACAATGTATTTACTGTAAATATTTCACATTCCAATGTTCTGTAAATAGGGGAATATGTTCTTTGTATTTTAACATAGATATTCCTATGTATATCTGTATATATCTATACCTATATATATAATCATCTATATAGATAGATATAAATATCCTCATCAGATATATGTAGAAATATTTAATTATGAATAAATAGGACATTTTCCATTACATAAAGAACATTGGAAGATGAATATTCATATTTTCATGTCTGGTTGGCGCTAATAAGAATATGTTATGTGTTAGTGAGGGAGTGGAATGTTAGTTTTTTTTCCAACTTTTTTCTCTATTGACTTATATGAGGAATACGTGAACGTGCACATGGAATTCTAAGTTTGGATTTTTTTGCTAGTCGGATTACCACTGGAGCAAAAACTGTTTATTTTCAACTTGTAATACCAGCGCAACCTGACTGGCGTAAAAAGCTTAATGCTCGCGGTGTTATCGCTGTAGCCAAAATGCAAAATACCAATACAATCGTAATTGTAATCTGGCCCATATATATATATATATATATATATATATATACATATTTATTTATTTTTAAATAGGTTTTATATATATATTTATATTTTTAAAGAGGACAAGTTTTTCAAGCAGTACAACATATGAGAATAGTAAGTGAAACACTGTAGTATTTAGAGGTACAGAGACATGTATAGAAATTTGCATATTGCTTGAGAATATTAAAGGGACACTGAACCCAAATTTTTTCTTTCGTGATTCAGATAGAGCATGAAATTTTAAGCAACTTTCTAATTTACTCCTATTATCAAATTTTCTTCATTCTCTTGGTATCTTTATTTGAAATGCAAGAATGTAAGTTTAGATGCAGGCCCATTTTTGTTGAACAACCTGAGTTGTTTTTGCTGATTGGTGGATAAATTCATCCACCAATAAAAAAGAGCTGTCCAGAGTACTGAAGCAAAAAAAAAGATTAGATGCCTTCTTTTTCAAATAAAGATAGCAAGAGAACGAAGAAAAATTGATAATAGGAGTAAATTAGAAAGTTGCTTAAAATTGCATGCTCTATCTGAATCACGAAAGAACAAATTTGGGTTCAGTGTCCCTTTAATTAGCTTCAAACTGAAGAATATATTTGTCAGTATATAAACATTATAGCATATCAAAGTATAGAAAAATGCTCAGTAACGTACATATTATTTGAGAATATTGGTTAACTTCAAACTGGATAGTATATACATCAATGTATAGATAATCAATGTAAAAGCGCTTAAATGTGGGCCTTTTCAAAATATGAGAAAGCTCTTTTTTTTGATAAATAGAAAATAGGAGAGGAACTTGTATGTATTTATTGGAATATAAAGTAGAAGTAAGTCCCCTTCAGTGTGATAACATGTGAAGTAGGATATTGTCCCCTCAGAATAGACAAAAAACAGGAAAGCAGTGATTCAATGGGGACCTTTTGGGAGAATGCATATAATCTTGGAATATAGGCTCTTTATGGAATATAATATTAGATCTTTATATAGTTATATTTTTAGTAAATTGCATTTATTTCGGTTGTTGTGAGATAAACTGTTCTATAAGTATCTGGGGTAACAAAAAACACCAGAACACTATTAGGTGTGTGTGTGTGTGTGTGTGGGGGGGGGGGGGGTTATCCGGGCAGCAGATTCAATAATGTTCTAACTATGGGCTAAGTTTATGGAAATGCTCTAAATATGGTCAAATCTTTTGGTTGCTCAGGCAGAGGTATGCTTTAATATCTAGAGTTTCAAGACAAAAGTTCCTCAGAACAGTGCTGGAGGCTAAATAAAGGAAAATATATTCCCAAGGTGGTCAGGTGGAAATGGCTGTGGTCATGTAACAAGTGCAAAAATTATTAGGTTACTGGTGTTTTTAGTTCAAAACCTAGGAAGGAGAGACACTGATAATGATTTATCTTGATTTTAAAGCAAGAGGTGATGTAATTAATAAATTAAATAAGTACCTCCTAGTTATTTCTTTATGTTTAGAATAAGTTTCTGCTCCATTATAGTATATTCACTTTAGAACATATTTATAGACACCAAACAACATATTTAACTTGTAACTCAAGTATTTGTTTCATGGTAACCAGGACACTTGCTACTGGAAAAAGGCAGTATAATCCATAGAACAAGTAGTACTATAACTGATCCCTGTGACTATTTTAAAGTGCTCTCTAAGATGTAATGGGAAATTCGTTTCAATCTTTAGATAACTTTGGTAAGGAGGTTTGTATTGGCTCCCAGTTCAAGCTGCTGCAAACGTAGCTGGGTATTGGCAGCTGTTAAAGTCTCAGCAAGATGGGGACACCCAGGGTAGCAGCATGGAGTATGTCATAGCGTCCATATATTCAACCCACGCCAGCTTTCAGGATGCGCCGAGATAAGGACTGTAGATAGACATATTTTCTAGTTTTTCCAAACTGTTGTCGGTGGCATAGCTTCTCACTGTTTTGATTTAAAATAATGAAGGCATACACAGAAATAGCGGCCACTCCCTATTGTCAGGCAAAAGAAACACACTTGGCACAGCTGATGCCCATGTTGCTCCATCCACGTTCTCTTGTCAGGGTCTCTGCCCATTTCTCACTCTCTATAATGAGATCATCTTTCTCTTGTGTAGCATTAGTGGGCTCCTGCACCAACATAAGTTTCCTGTGATGTTTTGGAGATCTAAAAGCGTCTTGCATCCCTTCCTCACGACTAAGCGTTTCTCAGCAGCTATACAAAGTACAAATGGGTCTCCATCTTTAAAGTTGTCTGTATTCAGATTAGGAGTGAAACAATGAGCTGTGTGCTGAGATAGCCTAGTAAAATGTGCTCAGGCCATTAAAAAGTAACTGCATATTCAGTACCATGTCTCACTTAGTTTAGCTAACAACCACACAGTGGCCACAATACTCGACTTACCGGAAGAAGTGTTAGATATTTGAGAGGCCACCTCCAGAGTTTTGGAGCACAAGATCCAGCACTAAAACAGTAAGTGATATGCACTGATCTATGATCTTGCATTACCCGGTTAAGATGTGAGTTTATCCAAATGGAGAACTGTCACTGGGTCTGCGAGTCAGCCACATTGCATTGCGCTGTTTTCAAGATGGCCACTGGTTTACCCGGTTCGCAGAGAAAAAGCAGAACCGGTCTCTAAGGGTGCTGAAATAGACTGTAGTTGAAGCCCACAAGTATCCGTGACACATTAGTTGCCCGTAGGTGAGCTAAGGAGCCCAGGCGACAGTCTAGAAGCTGTAAAAATTGAACTTTTTGTAGGAGCTACAGTCATGTGCGACCACTCACTTCCCCGGCTGACTCCTCCCCCCCCTTGCCCATAATATTTAAATCTCTGTTTTATTAGGGTAAAGAGGGGCTACAGGTGTGTGTTCTGAGATGTTCTAAAGATATTGTTGTTGTTTTTTTACCTAAACCTCTATCAAGCAGGCAAATTATTTTACTGTACTGAATTATCAAAGGCCTAGATTTAGAGTTGGGCGGTAGCCGTCAAAACCAGCGTTAGAGGCTCCTAACGCTGGTTTTTACCGCCCGCTGGTATTTGGAGTCAGTCAGGAAAGGGTCTAACGCTCACTTTGCAGCCGCGACTTTTCCATACCGCAGATCCCCCTACACCATTTGCGTATCCTATCTTTTCAATGGGATCTTCCTAACGCCGGTATTTAGAGTCTTGGCTGAAGTGAGCGTTAGAAATCTAATGACAAAACTCCAGCCGCAGAAAAAAGTCAGTAGTTCTCTTAACTACTGTGCTCTAAAGTACACTAACACCCATAAACTACCTATGTACCCCTAAACCGAAGCCCCCCCACATTGCCGCCACTCTATTAAAATTTTTTAACCCCTAATCTGCCGCTCCGTACAGCGCCGCAACCTACGTTATCCCTACGAACCCCTAATCTGCTGCCCCTAATACCGCCGACACCTATATTATATTTATTAACTCCTAATATGCCGCCCCCAACGTCGCCGCTACCTACCTACACTTATTAACCCCTAATCTGCCGACCTGACCGCACCGCTACTATAATAAATGTATTAACCCCTAATCCGCCTCACTCCCGCCTCAATAACCCTATAATAAATAGTATTAACCCTTAATCTGCTCTCCCTAACATCGCCGACACCTAACTTCAAGTATTAACCCCTAATTTGCCGACTGGAGCTCACCGCTACTCTAATACATTTTTTAACCCCTAAAGCTAATTCTAACCCTAACTCTAACGAAATAAATTAACTCTTATTAAAAAAATTATTCCTATTTAAATCTAAATACTTACCTGTAAAATAAACCCTAATATAGCTACAATATAAATTATAATTATATTGTAGCTATTTTAGGATTAATATTTATTTTACAGGCAACTTTGTATTTATTTTAACCAGGTACAATAGCTATTAAATAGTTAATAACTATTTAATAGTTACCTAGTTAAAATTATTACAAAATTACCTGTAAAATAAATCCTAACCTAAGTTACAATTAAACCTAACACTACACTATCAATAAATATATTAAATAAACTACCTACAATTATCTACAATTAAACCTAACACTACACTATCAATAAATTAATTAAATACAATAGCTACAAATAAATACAATTAAATAAACTAACTAAAGTACAAAAAATAAAAAAGAACTAAGTAACAAAAAATAAAAAAATATTTACAAACATTAGAAAAATATTACAACAATTTTAAACTAATTACACCTACTCTAAGCCCCCTAATAAAATAACAAAGCCCCCCAAAATAAAAAAATGCCCTACCCTATTCTAAAATTAAAATAGAAAAGCTCTTTTACCTTACCAGCCCTGAAAAGGGCCCTTTGCAAGGCATGCCCCAAAGAATTCAGCTCTTTTGCCTGTAAAAAAAAAACCATACAATACCCCCCCCAACATTACAACCCACCGCCCACATACCCCTAACCCCCCTTAAATAAACCTAACACTAAGCCCCTGAAGATCTCCGTACCTTGTCTTCACCACACCGGGTCCCGATCTGTCCAGAAGAAAGTAAGGAAAAAAGTTCAAAGGAGGGTAGCCTCTAGTGCGGCGTGCTCCACAGTGAAATTTATAACCTGCAGTGATTAAATTTGCAGCTCGCATATGCACAGTGCTCTCATACCAAATCTAGAGCACTGGTTTCTGAGGAGTAAGGTCCCGTCTGGTTTCCTTCCCAAACAGGTTCCAATCACTATTAGCCCACCGCTATATTTAGGTAAGTCCCAAGAGGTGTGTGACAGGAAAACTGTACAGTGTTCAAGGCTAAGCTTGCACGTACCTCCAATCCATGTGACCCCCACCAGGAATCATCCTGTGTGTGCCGATTACCGCCGTATGGCTAGTATCTCCGTCCGTGGCTGGGTAATGTGCAGCTCCCAAGCAACCTCCGTAGTCGGTGCGGTATGTAGCTCCTCCTCTCCAGGTATCTCTGGCAACAAGCTAGCTTTGAGGTCAGGATAATGCGCTCACCCCACACCTGTGCTCACTCAAAAGCGGCCATACATAGCAAGTAAAAAGGATTGCGAGGAGCACAGGTATAAGTGTGAAACAAAAAGTGTTTATTAAACATGCGCAAATGAGTGAATAAACACACAAAGCGGTACGTATATAACGAACCAAAAGACAATCAAACAGTGTGAGGGGGGGGGGGAAAGGCTTAAACCACCCCGGGGTTAAGACTGAACAGAGAAATCAACTGTATATTACAGACTGCAAATAGACAGGTATACGCGTTTCAGCAGATTGCCTTACTCATTACCTGATTAAAACAAATGTGTGTGCTCCTTAAAAAGAGAAGCAGTCCATTCCCATTGGCTAGAGGGGACCCACCCTTTTACTATAAACACCAATGGGAGCAAATTTCAAAATAGTGCACAGAGATTCCCATTGAACTCACAGTATTAAATAATGGCTACTAATGCACAAATTATATATATATAAACTTAAGCATCAAAAATTATATATAGTGATGATAGTGGAGATATCGAAATTTATCTACAACAAAAATGTATACAAATGAAATATTATTATTGTTGTCGCTGCTACAAATTACTACTTATAACATTCTTGCTATAGCTTGAATTTCTTGACAAGTGCTCAGATCATCGATTCCCTGCAGCTCAAAATAGGACTTCTGTATCCATACATTCTGAAACATAACATAATAATAAATTGAAATAAATAAGTCATGCTATAGAAATAATTATTTCAGCAAAGAAAGCAGAACAGTAAATAAGTACTATACATAAACAAAATATACATGCACCATACGATTATAAATAAATAAACATGTACACTGCTTGATTCTATGTTGTATGAGCTACCTTCTGTATTAACTCCCTGTGTTTCACAGGGCTGTCGGTCCCTTACTTAGGTGAAATCGAGTATAAAGATGTAGGATACATTAACCATGTGCTATGTCCCTAATGAGACTACATTTTAGCCACGCGTTAGTGTTAGAGACCTGCAGCTACCTGTTAAATGCTGTCAGAGGAAGTTGACTATTAATGACATCATAGGTAAAGTTATATACATTAAAATAAATTATGAAGAATACAAAAAATAAATAAATAAAGAAGCTAAATATTCTTATAAAACTATAAGAACATGTTGGGTCACCGGTCTAAATAATTAGACCTTGTCACTACTAATATTTGTTTGGTTAAGAGGGGTGATCTGACCACGAGGGTCCGATGAATAGGGAGATATAAGGGCTAAATTATATAACTGCAGGGTCACTGATTATTACTACTGGACACAGATAATTATTATTAATATATGATCACCTGACCAAAGAACTATATGTTTAATCCTGAGCTATTGTAGTGGGGAGGGGATGGATAGGAGGAACCCAGGCCAGAGGAGAGTGGTGACTCCTCACAAAGTGGAGGAACAGAGGGTCACCAAAAATTGATCAAATCATATTCAGAGTTAAGACCCTCTGGGACCCTTGTCCTCAGTTTAAAAATCCAAAATACCTCCCTCTCCCCCAGCCTGCGGTTCCTATCCTGTCCTCCCCTAAGTAGGGGAACTCTCTCTATGATGGTCCAAGAGAAGGATTTTGTATCCTTAGAATGTACGCCTGAAAAGTGCTGTATAAGTGGTGTAGTAAGTATCCCAGCCCTAATATCGGCAAGGTGTTCCTTGATTCGGACTCTAGCCTCTCTGGTGGTGAGACACACATACTGAAGAAAACAAATCTTACAGCTGATGACATATATCACATAGGTAGATCTACAGTTCAGACATGAATCAATCTCAAATACCTGACCTGTTATCAGTGAGCTGAACTGTCTTCCAGTTGCCACCTTTTCGCAGGCCACACAAGTGCGATGGTGGCAACGAAAAGTACCCTTACAGCTCAACCATGAAGAGGTTTGCTGACCTGATTTTCTCAGCCTGGTAGGTGCTATCATGTTACCTATAGATTTGTTCTTCTTGTAGGAGACTCTCAGACCCCTCTCTACCACCTCCTGTAATTTATCATCTGAAGACAGCATGCCAAAAAAATTTCTTAATATTTGACAAATGTCATCATATTGTTTGGAATATTCCGTAAGAAAAGTAATTTTGTCATCTTTCATGCTTAATAGGTTAGAACCTCTTTTTCTGATCCTGGAGGATTCAAGTAATCTTTCCCTAGGTATGCTTTTAACGACATTCCTAGCCCTCGAGATAACTGAGCTCTTATAGCCTCTTTCCTTAAGCCTTCTCTCTAGGTCATCCGCCTGTTTGCTGTAGACTTCTGCATCGCTACAATTCCTTTTCAGGCGGATGAACTGTCCTTTTGCAACCCCCTTGAACACCCCCTGTGGATGACAACTCTCTGCATGTAGAAGGGAGTTGCCTGAGATTGGCTTGCGATAGGTTTCTGATGCTATAACCTGTCCCTGTTTGCCTGTCAGTGACACGTCAAGGAAATTGATGGTCTCACTCTGCACTTCATGGGTAAAGTGAATGCCCATTTCCTCATCATCCAAACTCTCCAAGAAGGTCTGCAAGTCAGATCTACTGGCCCCCCATATGAATAGTAGATCATCTATAAAACGGCCGTACCAGATAATGCCTTCTTTGAGGGGATTCCTGTCTCCAAAGACGTGGGACAGCTCCCACCAACCCATAAACAGGTTGGCATAGGAGGGGGCAAACTTCGCCCCCATAGCTGTCCCACGCCTCTGGAGAAAGAAGTCCCCTTCAAATTCAAAATAATTGTGGCTTAGTAGGAAGTGGGTGACTTCCACTACATAGTCCACAAAAGGTGAGTCTGGTCCAAACTGCCTTTCCATGAAGAAACGTATGGCCTCCAATCCTCTCTTGTGTGGAATGGAGGTGTGCAATGACTTAACATCAGCAGTTACCCATACAAAGTTCTCTCCCACTCCACACGCGAGAGGAGATTGAGAACATGCTTAGTATCCGAAAGGAAGCTCCATAGGGAACTCACCAATGGCTGCAGAACCTGATCAAGCCACTCTGAGAGGTGCTCCAAGAGGGAGCCAATGCCGCTGACAATTGGCCTCCCCTGCACATTGTCAACAGACTTGTGGACCTTGGGCAGATGATTAAATGTTGGTATAGCTGGGTTAGACACCATCAGATAATCTCGTGTGTTATCATCTATAAAACCCAGTTCCACACCATCATCTACAAGGGAGGCCAACTGCCACCGATACAACCTTGTAGGATCACCCGCCAGAGTGGCATAGTCATCAGGATTGCCCAACTGTCTATAAGCCTCTTCCCTAAAGCTGTCTGTATTGAGCACCACTACAGTGCCACCCTTATCGGCGGCCCTCACTACAATGTTATCATTATTAGCCAGGCTGTCCAGAGCCCTCTTGTGGTTGATAGAGATATTACTTCTTTGTCCTCTCTCTGAACTATAGTACAACTTGGTGAGATCTCCCTCCACTCTCTGCTGAAATTTCTATAGAATTGTACCTCTATTCTGTAAAGGGTAGAAGGATGACTTACACTTGAAGGACGGAATTAATACCGTCCCTCCAACTGTTTGATCACCCCCTCCCCCTAGTGTTTCTAGGGTTCTGATGTCACAATACTCCTGGAAATCTAGTCCCTCCCCACCCCCTATGCCCATTACTTCTGTGGGCCTATACACGGGAATGGAAGCGTGACTCTCATGCTCTCCACCCTGTTGGGAATGGTAGAACTTTTTTAGCGTAAGTTTTCGGATTAACTTGTTAACATCAAGTAAAGTTCTAAATAAATTGAAGTCCGCAGAGGGTGTAAATGACAGTCCCAGACTAAGTACCTCCTGCTCATATTTACTTAACACATGGTTGGAAAGGTTCAAAACATTCTGTAGTTGCCCCTTCGTCGTCCCCTTCTCTGGGGGTACCTCCTTTGGTCCTTGAACTGTGTATTTGGCTCCAGTGTTTCTCCTCCCCCCCCGTCTGGTAATCTTTGGGGGACCCGAAAAACCTGTTCCAGTTGGGCATTCTCTGTCTCCCTGGTATCTCTTAGGGAAGCCCCTGCACATCCTGATTCCTCTCTGTAGTGTGAATGTGACTGAGCTGCCTGGGTCTTTAGTATGGGAGGTGGGAGTGGTGTTGTTGTTGAGCTCTCCTTAGGTCTTGTCACCTGTTTCCTAGGTGGTAGTTCTTCCCCACCTGATCCAGAGCCCTCGTCGTATGACTCCCCCTCACTCTCATAGAAGTTGACCCTTCTTCCTCTATTCCGCCTCTGCTTGTTTCTTCCCCTCTGTTGGTTGGGAAAATAAGTATTTTTATTATTATTATCTGAACAGCCAATAGAATGCGATCTCAATCTGATTGGCTGATTGGATCAGCCAATCGGATTGAACTTGAATCTGATTGGCTGATTCCATCAGCCAATCAGAATTTTCCTACCTTAATTCCGATTGGCTGATAGAATCCTATCAGCCAATCGGAATTCGAGGGACGCCATCTTGGATGACGTCCCTTAAAGGAACCGTCATTCGTCGGGAAGTTGTCGGTGAAGATGGATGGATCCGCGCTGGAGGTCTTGAAGATCAGCCGTTCGTCATCGGATTGAAGAATATAGAAGATGCGGCTTGGATGAAGATGTTTGCCAGTCCGGATGTCCTCTTCTGCCCGCTTGGATCAAGACTTCAGCCGGAGGATGGACGTCACTCTTCAGCCCCCTCTTGGGCTTGGATCAAGACTTCGGAGGCTTGAATCAAGACTTCGGTGGACGGATCGGTGAACCCGGCGAGGTGAAGACAAGGTAGGGAGATCTTCAGGGGCTTAGTGTTAGGTTTATTTAAGGGGGGTTTGGGTTAGATTAGGGGTATGTGGGTGGTGGGTTGTAATGTTGGGGGGGGGGTTATTGTATGTTTTTTTTACAGGCAAAAGAGCTGAATTCTTTGGGGCATGCCCCGCAAAGCGCCCTTTTCAGGGCTGGTAAGGTAAAAGAGCTTTTCTATTTTAATTTTAGAATAGGGTAGGGCATTTTTTTATTTTGGGGGTCTTTGTTATTTTATTAGGGGGCTTAGAGTAGGTGTAATTAGTTTAACATTGTTGTAATATTTTTCTAATGTTTGTAAATATTTTTTTATTTTTTGTAACTTAGTTCTTTTTTATTTTTTGTACTTTAGTTAGTTTATTTAATTGTATTTATTTGTAGGTATTGTATTTAATTAATTTATTGATAGTGTAGTGTTAGGTTTAATTGTAGATTATTGTAGGTATTTTATTTAATTAATTTATTGATAGTGTAGTGTTAGGTTAAATTGTAACTTAGGTTAGGATTTATTTTACAGGTAATTTTGTAATTATTTTAACTAGGTAGCTATTAAATAGTTATTAACTATTTAATAGCTATTGTACCTGGTTAAAATAATTACAAAGTTACCTGTAAAATAAATATTAATCCTAAAATAGCTACAATATAATTATAATTTATATTGTAGCTATATTAGGGTTTATTTTACAGGTAAGTATTTAGCTTTAAATAGGATTAATTTATTTAATAAGAGTTAATTTATTTCGTTAGATTTAAATTATATTTAACTTAGGGGGGTGTTAGTGTTAGGGTTAGACTTAGCTTTAGGGGTTAATACATTTATTATAGTAGCGGTGAGATCCGGTCGGCAGATTAGGGGTTAATTATTGTAGGTAGGTGGAGGCGACGTTGGGGGCGGCAGATTAGGGGTTAATAAATATAATATAGGGGTCGGCGGTGTTAGGGGCAGCAGATTAGGGGTACATAGGGATAACGTAGATTGCGGCGGTGTACGGAGCGGCAGATTAGGGGTTAATAATAAAATGCAGGTGTCAGCGATAGCGGGGGCGGCAGATTAGGGGTTAATAAGTGTAAGGTTAGGAGTGTTTAGACTCGGGGTTCATGTTAGGGTGTTAGGTGCAGACTTAGGATGTGTTTCCCCATAGGAAACAATGGGGCTGCGTTAGGAGCTGAACGCTGCTTTTTTTCAGCTCAAACTGCCCCATTGTTTTCTATGGGGGAATCGTGCACAAGCACGTTTTTGAAGCTGGCCGCGTCCGTAAGCACTGCTGGTATCGAGAGTTGCAGTGGCGGTAAATATGCTCTACGCTCCCTTTTTTGGAGCCTAACGCAGCCATTCTGTGAACTCTAAATACCAGCGGTATTTAAAAGGTGCAGGGGAAAAAAAGCACGCGTAGATAATGCATCCCTTTGGCCGCAGAACTCTAAATCTAGCCGTTATTTTCTTTAAATGGACAGTAAAGTCAAAATTAAACTTTAATGGATTGGATGAAACATGACATTTTAAGCAACTTTTCAATGTACTTTTATTATCAATGTTGCTTAGTCCTCTTGGCATCATTTGTTAAAGAGCAATCCTAGATTAGCTCATTTGTCATCTGGCAGCAGTGTTTGGAATAATGTTTATAGCAATGTTATACATTGTTGCAAACACTGCTGCCTAGAATGCTACATACACTCTGTCAGCATGTATAACATTGTTATAAACATTATTGCAAACACTACTGCATGTTTAACATTGTTATAAACATTATTGCAAACATTACTGCATGTTTAACATTGCTATAAACATTATTGCAAACACTACTGCATGTTTAACATTGCTATAAACATTATTGCAAACACTACTGCATGTTTAACATTGCTATAAACATTATTGCAAACACTACTGCATGTTTAACATTGCTATAAACATTATTGCAAACACTATTGCCAAATGGCTAAAGACACATGCACACTCCTGAGCTCATCTAGAATTACTCCTTAACAAAGTATAGCAAGGGAACTAAGCAAAATTGATGATAAAAGTAAGTTTGAAAGCTGTGAATAATGTTATTAGCGCTGCAGTTTCTGATGCGCTTACTGCTCTCCCGCCTTCAAACAGCATAAAAGATTAGTTAATATTTTATCTTCTACAAGTTGTATGTGCCCTGAAACTAGGAATACTGCTATGTCTTTAGATGGTGAAGTTTCATCTGGTGATGAGGATTCTTCAACTGATGTTGATCCTGGATCTCAAAGCTCTGAACAAGTTTGTAAGGATTCCATTTTCCAAAATGGAAACTATTCAGACTATTCTGACTTTAATTCAGCAAGGTCAGTTTCTGCCAACAATAGATTTGAAGGGTATCTTCATGTTCCAATTTCCAAACATTTCCAGTTTCTGAGGTTTGCCTTTCTGGACAAGCATTTTCAGTTTGTTGCTCTACCATTTGGTCTGGCTACAGCTCCAAGAATTTTCAAAAAGATTTTGGGTGCCGTTTTGTCAATGATCAGAACTCAGGGTATTGCAGTGTTTCCATACATGGACAAAATCTTGGTTCCTACTCCATCTTTTCCGTCTGCAGATTTTCAAACCAACCAACTCTTGTTGTTTCTTCAACAACATGGTTGGACAATCAATTTTCTAAAACTTTCTTTGATTCCTCAAAAAAAAGGTAACTTTTTTCGGTTTTCAAATAGATTCTGTCTCCATGAGTACTTATGTAACAGAGCAGAGAAGGTTAAATTTGGTACTAAAACAAACCAATTAAGGGGGTGTCCAAGTGGTAATAATGAAATAAATATTTAAACAAATATAACAGATCTTATATTAATGAGAAATACAAACAATACATCTGTTACAAAACAGTTATGCAATAATAGTCCCAAAAGAATCCGTGCTCTGCACTATTCAAAGGGTCTCCATGGATATCAAGGTATAGATGGCGGCTCTCCTCTTCACATACGAATCCGAACCAAACTAAGAAGTGAAACACAAAACAGAGGGGCGCCTCATGTGCAGATCAACCAAAAGTGAGCATGAAATGATGCAACCAAAATCCAAAAATGGGTACTCACATTTGGCAATAGCACACCAATGTGCTGGTAGTGATGTGCTGATATCTCAGGGTGTATCAGCTCACCCTCTCTCCAGGTGTTGCTCAGCCAGTTGAATCCCAAGAAAGATCCAAGGATATGAAGCTCAACTCTGTGTAGCATACAAATGGGAAATAAAGGTGCTAGAACTGTGCTTAAGTTTAAAAAAAATGTTTATTTAAAAACAACACATTAAAACAAAAGCAGTGAGTTTTACCCCTATCTGCAACGTGTTTCTCGACAACTGCCGTTTCATCAGGCATCTATGCTATCTGCAACGCGTTTCTTGGCAACTGCCATTTCATCAGGTATCTAGTAGATTCCTGATGAAACAGCAGTTGTCGAGAAACACTTTGCAGATAGGGGGTTAGTGTTAGTTGTTTTTTTTAACTTTTACAATGCCCATACAAATGCCCTTTTCAGGGCAATGGATAGCTTAGGTTTTTGTTAGAGTTAGGTTTATGTATTTTGAGGGGTTGGTTGGGTGGTGGGTTTTACTGTTGGGGGTCTTTGTATTGTTTTACAGGTAAAAGAGCTGATTTATATAATGGCTATTGGTAGTTTATTGTAGGCTAGGGTTTTTTTTATTTTGGGGGGATTTTTTATATTTATTGGGCTATTAGATTAGGTGTAATTGTTTTTATTTTTGATAATTTCATTTGTTATTTTTCGTAATTTAGTGTTTGTTATTTTTTGTAATTTAGTATTTTTTATTTTTTAGTAATTTTAGATTTAATTTTTTTTAGTAGTGTTAGGTTTCTTTAATGTGTAATTTAGTTTATTTAATTGGTAGTTATTTTAATTTTAGTATATAAGTTATGTTAGGTTAATTGTTAGTTTAAACTTAGGTTTTTTAATTTCACAGGTAAGATTTTATTTATTTTAAGATAGGGATATTGTAATTTTTAAAGTTAAAGGGTTGTTAGGTTTATGGGTTAATAGTTTAATTTAGGTTTTTGCGATGTGGGGGGGCTGCCGGTTTATGGGTTAATAGAGTTATGGAGCAAAAGAGTGTAGAATCCTACTGCTCTAGCACAAACGCTTCCTCGATCCGTCCAACCGGAAGTGTGCTGTGAGGCCGCAAGGCCGCTTGGGCTGCCCTAGGAGTGCCGTAGTCAGAATGTGCCGAATCCAACACCATAGTTGAACAGGGAAAGAAATGACAGGCACTGCAAGCCAGGTAATATTGCATGTAAAAAGTCCCAATTTTATTCGAAGATAAATATGGTAAATACCAATCCAAAATACAGGAGACCAACATGAAGGTAACTCACAACAGGTAAGGGTGACACACAGGAGACTGTCTGACGCGTTTCACGCCCCCTACAGGCGCTTACTCATAGACACAGTACAGGTAAGACTAAGATTCTATCTCCTGTGTGTCACCCTTACCTGTTTTGAGTTACCTTCATGTTGGTCTCCTGTATTTTGGATTGGTATTTACCATATTTATCTTCAAATAAAATTGGGACTTTTTACATGCAATATTACCTGGCTTGCAGTGCCTGTCATTTCTTTCCCTGTTAATAGAGTTATCTTGTGGCGGTGATGTGGGAGGCCACAAGTTTAGAGGTTAATAACTTTATTTAGTGGTGGCGGTGTCGGGGAGCAGCAGAATAGGGGTTAATAGCTTTATTTTAATGTCAGCGATGTTGGGGTGCGGGGGTATAGGGGTAAATAACTTAATTATAGTGGCGTTGCAGTTTCTGAAGTCTGGAAATCCATGCGGTGATGCCTTCATCCAGACGGCAATGTCTTCATCCAGGTTGTGAGTTCTTCATCCATCTAGGCGATGTCTTCTATATTCATCCAGGTGGCATCTTCTATATTCATCCCGGCGGCGCGGAGCGGGTCCATCCTTGAAGACTTTCGGTGTGGAGTTTCCTCTTCATACGGTCACCTCCGTACACTGAATCTTCAATGCAAGCCTTGTCAAAATGGCGTCCCTTGCATTTCTATTGGCTTATTTGATTTTTGAAATTCAAATCAGCCAATAGGATGAGAGCTACTGAAATTCTATTGGCTGATTTTAATAGCCAGTCGAATTTCATTAGCTCTCATCCTATTGGCTGTTTTGAACAGCCTATAGGATTTCAGTAGCTCTTATCCTATTGGCTGATTTGAATTTAAAAAAATAAAATCAGCCAATAGGAATTCAAGGGGCGCCATTTTGAAAAGGCTCCATTACATTGAAGATTCAGAGTACGGCGGTGACTGTATGAAGGTGACCGTATGAAGTGGACACTCCGCTCCAGATATCTTCAAGAATGGACGAGCTCCACGCCACCGGGATGAAGATAGAAGACGCTGCCTGGATGAATATAGAAGATGCCGCCTGGATGGATGAAGACCTCGCCACCTGGATGAAGACATTGCTGCCTGTTAGGGTTTTTTTTTAACTTTTTTGGGGTGTTTTTTTTTAGATTAGGGTTTGGGCTTTTTTTAAAAGAGCTGAATGCCCTTTTAAGGGCAATGTAAAAGAGCTGAATTCTCTTAGATGGCAATGCCCATACAAATGCCCTTTTCAGAGCAATGGGTAGCTTAGGTTTTTGTTAGAGTTAGGTTTTTTATTTTGGGGGTTGGTTGGGTGCTGGGTTTTACTGTTGGGGGTCTTTGTATTTTTGTACCGGTAAAAGAGCTGATTTCTTTAGGGCAATGCCCTACAAAAGGCCCTTTCAAGGGCTATTGGTAGTTTATTGTAGGCTAGGGTTTTATTATTTTTTGGGGGGGCTTTTCTATTTTTATAGGGCTATTAGATTAGGTAAAATTGTTTTTATTTTAGATAATTTCGTTTGTTATTTTGTGTAATTTAGTGTTTGTTATTTTTTGTAATTTAGTATTTTTATTTTTTTGTAACTTTAGATTTTTTTTAGTAGTGTTAGTTTTTTTTAATCTGTAATTTATTTATTTTAATTTGTAGTTATTTTAATTTTAGTATAATAGTTATGTTAGGTATAACTTTGTTTTTTTTTTTTAATTCACAGGTAAGTTTTTATTTAAAATAGGGATATTGTAATTTTAATTTAAAGTTAGGGGATTGTTAAGTTTAGGGGTTAATAGGTTTATTCAGTGGCGGTGATGTGGGAGGCCAGAGGTTTAGAAGTTAATAACTTTATTTAGTGGCAACGGTGTTGGGAAGCGGCAGAATAGGGGTTAATAGCTTTATTATAATGTCAGTGATGTTGGGGTGCGGTAAAATCGGGGTTAATAACTTTATTATAGTGGTGGCGATGTCGGGGAGCGGTGGAATAAGGGTTAATAACTTATATTAGTGGCGGCGATGTCGGGAGAAAAATATTAGTGATTAATAAGTTTTAAATAGTGTTTGCGATGCGGGAGAGCCTCGATTTAGGGGTCAATAGGTAGTTTATGGATGTTAGTGTACTTTGTAACATTTTAGTTATGTTTTGTGAAACATTTTTGTGGCGCAAAACTCATACCTACTGCTTTCAGATAGCAGGATGGATTGTGTCGGTATAGGCTGTAACGCAAGCATTTTAGCCTCAACCTGTAATACCGCACAACCTGTAATACCGGCGCTATAGAAATCCCACGCAAAAACTTCATTTTTTTGAGTGCGGGATTGATGTTGCGTTACAGGCTAAAATGCTTGCAGTATAGCTATAATGACAAGTCACATAATAGCTGCGCTACTGTTTTTACGCTGAAATGGCCATTCTCGTAAACTCGTAATCTAGGTGAATATGAGGTAGGAATGAACGTATATGTGGCTTGACATATTTCATCACATGTGACAACTACTTATCATTGATGGTGTAATTGCAACATTTTTACGTTTATTCATGAGCAAAAATATTGTTATAATTATATTAAAACAAAGTAATAATCCTTCAGTTTAACCCTCTAGGTTTTTGAGAGCGATGTAACTAGATTACTGTACTTATGGAATTAAAAGAATAACAGTAATAAAAAGGTAAAATGGAGTGTTAAATTGAAGGGGTGTTCCTTTATTTTTAATAGGGGTTATTTTTTATTTAAAGGGACAGTATACTCCAGAATTGTTATTGTGTAAAAAGATAGATAATCCCTTTATTACCCATTCCCCTGTTTTGCATAACCAACATGGTTATATTAATATACTTTTTACCTCTCTGTTTACCTTGTATCTAGGGCTTTGCAGACTGCCCCCTTATTTCAGTTATTTTGACAGACTTGCATTAAGCCAATCAGTGTAACTCATTTGTAACTCCAGGGGCATGGTAACAATTTTATCTGTATGACACACATGAACTAACGTCATCTAGCTGTGAAAAACTGCCAAATGCATTGAAATAAGGGGTGGCCTTCAAGGACTTATAAATTAGCATATGAATCTAGGTTTAGCTTTCAACAAAGAATACCAAGAGAACAAATCAAATATAATGATAAAAGTAAATTGGAAAGTTGTGTAAAATTGCATTCCCTATCTGAATCATGAAAACATAATTTATGCTTACCTGATAAATGTATTTCTCTTGTGGTGTATCCAGTCCACGGATCATCCATTACTTGTGGGATATTCTCCTTCCCAACAGGAAGTTGCAAGAGAATCACCCACAGCAGAGCTGCTATATAGCTCCTCCCCTAACTGCCATATCCAGTCATTCGACCGAAACAAGCCGAGAAAGGAGAAACCATATGGTGCAGTGGTGACTGTAGTTTAAATTAAAATTTAGACCTGCCTTAAAAAGACAGTGCGGGTTGTGGACTGGATACACCACAAGAGAAATAAATTTATCAGGTAAGCATAAATTATGTTTTCTCTTGTAAGGTGTATCCAGTCCACGGATCATCCATTACTTGTGGGATACCAATACCAAAGCTAAAGTACACGGATGAAGGGAGGGACAAGGCAGGCTTAAATGGAAGGAACCACTGCCTGTAGAACCTTTCTCCCAAAAATAGCCTCCGAAGAAGCAAAAGTATCAAATTTGTAAAATTTTGAAAAGGTATGAAGCGAAGACCAAGTCGCCGCCTTGCAAATCTGTTCAACAGAAGCCTCATTTTTAAAGGCCCAGGAGGAATCCACAGCTCTAGTAGAATGAGCTGTAATCCTTTCAGGGGGCTGCTGTCCAGCAGTCTCATAGGCTAAGCATATTACGCTCCGAAGCCAAAAAGAAAGAGATGTTACCGAAGCTTTTTGACCTCTCCTCTGTCCAGAGTAAACAACAAACAGTGTAGATTTTTGGCAAAAATCTTTAGTAGCTTGTAAGTAAAACTTTAAAGCACAGACCACGTCCAGATTATGTAAAAGGCGTTCCTTCTTTGAAGAAGGATTAGGACACAATGATGGAACAACAATCTCTTGATTGATATTCTTGTTAGAAACTACCTTAGGTAAAAACCCAGGTTTTGTACGCAGAACTACTTTATCTGAATGGAAAATCAGATATGGAGAATCACATTGTAAGGCGGATAACTCAGAGACTCTCCGAGCCAAGGAAATAGCCATCAAAAACAGAACTTTCCAAGATAAAAGTTTGATATCAATGGAATGAAGGGGTTCAAACGGAACCCCTTGAAGAACTTTAAGAACCAAGTTTAAGCTCCATGGGGGAGCAACAGGTTTAAACACAGGCTTAATTCTAACCAAAGCTTGACAAAAAGCTTGAACGTCTGGAACTTCTGCCAGACGCTTGTGCAAAAGAATAGACAGAGCAGAAATCTGTCCCTTTAAAGAACTATCTGACAATATCCTAGGAATCCTAACCTTACTCCATGAGTAATTCTTGGATTCACACCAATAAAGGTATTTCTTATGGTAGATTTTCCTGGTGACAGGCTTTCGTGCCTGTATAAGGGTATCAATGACTGACTCGGAGGAGCCACACTTTGATAAAATCAAGTGTTCAATCTCCATGCAGTCAGTCTCAGAGAAATTAGATTCGGATGATTGAAAGGACCTTATAGTAGAAGGTCTTGTCTCAGAGGCAGGGTCCATGGTGGAAAGGATGACATGTCCACTAGGTCTGCATACCAGGTCCTGCGTGGCCACGCAGGTGCTATCAAGATCACCAATGCTCTCTCCTGTTTGATTTTGGCAATCAGTCGAGGGAGCAGAGGAAACGGTGGAAACACATAAGCCAGGTTGAAGAACCAAGGCGCTGCTAGAGCATCTATCAGTGCCGCTTCTGGGTCCCTGGACCTGGATCCGTAACAAGGAAGCTTAGCGTTCTGGCGAGACGCCATGAGATCCAGTTCTGGTTTGCCCCAACGATGAACCAATTGAGCAAACACCTCCGGATGGAGTTCCCACTCCCCCGGATGAAAAAGTCTGACAACTTAGAAAATCCGCCTCCCAGTTCTCTACACCTGGGATATGGATTGCTGATAGGTGGCAAGAGTGAGTCTCTGCCCAGCGAATTATCTTGGAGACTTCTAACATCGCTAGGTAACTCCTGGTTCCCCCTTGATGGTTGATGTAAGCCACAGTCGTGATGTTGTCCGACTGAAATCTGATGAACCTCAGGGTTGCTAACTGAGGCCAAGCTAGAAGAGCATTGAATATTGCTCTTAACTTCAGAATATTTATTGGGAGGAGTTTCTCCTCCTGAATCCATGATCCCTGAGCCTTCAGGGAATTCCAGACTGCACCCCAACCTAGAAGGCTGGCATCTATTGTTACAATTGTCCCATCTGGCCTGCAAAAGGTCATACCTTTGGACAGATGGACCTGAGATAGCCACCAGAGAAGAGAATCTCTGGTCTCTTGATCCAGATTTAGCAGAGGGGACAAATCTGTGTAATCCCCATTCCACTGACTGAGCATGCATAGTTGCAGCGGTCTGAGATGTAGGCGCACAAATGGCACTATGTCCATCACTGCTACCATCAAGCCGATTACTTCCATACACTGAGCCACCGAAAGGGCGCGGAATAGAATGAAGAACATGGCAAGATTTTAGAAGCTTTGATAACCTGGATTCTGTCAGGTAAATCTGTCAGGAAGGAGACTCTTGTGAGTGGGGATAGAGAACTCTTTTCCTCGTTCACCTTCCACCCTCGCGGTCTTAGGACCGCCAGAAGCGATCCCAGAACCTTTGTAAAGATTCTTGGAGCTGTAGCTAACCCGAAGGGAAGAGCCACAAATTGGTAATGCCTGTCCAGAAAGGCAAACCTTAGGAACCGATGATGATCTTTATGAATCGGTATGTGAAGGTAAGCATCCTTCAAATCCACTGTGATCATGTACTGACCCTCCTGGATCATAGGTAGGATGGTCCGAATAGTTTCCATTTTGAACGATGGAACTCTGAGGAATTTGTTTAAGATCTTTAGATCCAAAATGGGTCTGAAGGTTCCCTCTTTTTTGGGAACCACAAACAGATTTGAATAAAAACCCTGACCCTGTTCCGACTGTGGAACTGGACAGATCACTCCCATAACTAGGAGGTCTTGCACACAGCGTAAGAATGCCTCTTTCTTTATCTGGTTTACAGATAATCTCGAAATGTGAAATCTCCCTTGAGGAGGGGAAGCTTTGAAGTCCAGAAGATATCCCTGAGATATGATCTCCAACGCCCAGGGATCCTGAACATCTCTTGCCCACGCCTGGGTGAAGAGAGAAAGTGTGCCCCCTACTAGATCCGTTACCGGTTAGGGGGCCGTTCCTTCATGCTGTCTTAGAGGCAGCAGCAGGCTTTCTGGCCTGCTTGCCTTTGTTCCAGGACTGGTTAGGTTTCCAGCCCGGCTCGGATTGAGCAAAAGTTCCCTCTTGTCTTGTAGCAGAGGAAGTTGATGCTGCACCTGCCTTGAAGTTTCGAAAGGCACGAAAATTAGACTGTTTGGCCTTTGATTTGGCCCTGTCTTGAGGAAGGGTATGACCCTTACCTCCAGTAATGTCAGCAATAATTTCCTTCAAACCAGGCCCAAATAGGGTCTGCCCCTTGAAGGGAATGTTAAGTAATTTAGACTTGAAGTCACGTCAGCAGACCAAGATTTAAGCCATAGCGCCCTACGAGCCTGGATGGCGAATCCAGAATTCTTAGCCGTTAGTTTAGTCAAATGAACAATGGCGTCAGAAACAAAAGAATTAGCTAGTTTAAGTGTTCTAAGCTTGTCAAGTATTTCAGTCAATGGAGTAACTGTCTGAAAGGCCTCTTCCAGAGACTCAAACCAGAACGCCGCAGCAGCAGTGACAGGCGCAATGCATGCAAGGGGCTGCAGGATAAAACCTTGTTGAATAAACATTTTCTTAAGGTAACCTTCTAATTTTTTATCCATTGGATCTGAAAAAGCACAACTGTCCTCGACAGGGATAGTGGTACGCTTTGCTAAAGTAGAAACTGCTCCCTCCACCTTAGGGACCGTCTGCCATAAGTCCCGTGTGGTGACGTCTATTGGAAACATTTTTCTAAAAATAGGAGGGGGGGGGGAAACGGCACACCGGGTCTATCCCACTCCTTATTAATGATTTCTGTAAACCTTTTAGGTATTAGAAAAACATCAGTAAACACCGGCACTGCATAGTATTTATCCAGTCTACACAATTTCTCTGGTACTGCAATTGTGTCACAGTCATTCAGAGCAGCTAACACCTCCCCAAGCAACACACAGAGGTTCTCATGCTTAAATTTAAAAGTAGAAATATCTGAATCAGGTTTCCCCCGAATCAGAAATGTCACCCACAGACTGAAGCTCTCCTTCCTCAGCTTCTGCATATTGTGACGCAGTATCAGACATGGGCCTTAAGGCATCTGCGCGCTCTGTACTACGTCTAACCCCAGAGCTATCGCGCTTTCCTCTGAATTCAGGCAGTCTGGCTAATACCGCTGACAGGGTATTATCCATGATTGCCGCCATGTCCTGCAAAGTAATCGCTATGGGCGTCTTTGATGTACTTGGCGCCATTTTAGCATGAATCCCTTGAGCGGGAGTCAAAGGGTCTGACACGTGGGGGGAGTTAGTCGGCATAACTTCCCCATCGCCAGAATCCTCTGGTGATAAATTTTTTAAAGATAAAAGCTGATCTTTATTGTTTAAAGTGAAATCAATACATTTAGTACACATTCTAATATGGGGTTCCACCATGGCTTTTAAACATAATGAACAAGGAGTTTCTCCTATGTCAGACATGTTTATACAGACTAGCAATGAGACTAGCAAGCTTGGAAAACACTTTACATCAAGTTAAACAAGCAATATAAAAACCGTTACTGTGCCTTTAAGGAAAAAATGTTGCTAAAATTTGAAATAACAGTGAAAAAAGGCAGTTAAACGAACGAAATTTTTACAGTGTATGTAACAAGTTAGCAGAGCATTGCACCCACTTGCAAATGGATGATTAACCCCTTGAAAAAAACGTTTTCTAAACAGTCACAACAACTGCCACAGCTCCACTGTGGCTTTACCTTCCTCAATATATGACTTTTGAAGCCTTTTGAGCCCTTCAGAGATGTCCTAAAGCATGCAGGGGACTGCTGAGGGAAGCTGAATGTCTCTGTCTGTAATTTTAACTGCGCAAAAAAGCGCTAAAATAGGACCCTCCCACTCATATTACAACAGTGGAAAGCCTCAGGAAACTGTTTCTAGGCAAAAATCAAGCCAGCCATGTGGAAAAAACTAGGCCCCAATAAGTTTTATCACCAAAGCATATATAAAAACGATTAAACATGCCAGCAAACGTTTTATATTGCACATTAATCAGAGTATATACCTCTGATAGCAAGCCTGATACTAGTCGCTATTAAATCACTGTATTTAGGCTTAACTTACATTAATCTGGTATCAGCAGCTTTTTTCTAGCAAATTCCATCCCTAGAAAAACTTAAACTGCACATACCTTATTGCAGGATAACCTGCACGCCATTCTCCCTCTGAAGTTACCTCACTCTCAGACATATGTGAGAACAGCAGTGGATCTTAGTTACTTCTGCTAAGATCATAGAAAAATGCAGGCAGATTCTTCTTCTAAATGCTGCCTGAGATAAAATAGTACAACTCCGGTACCATTTAAAAACAATAAACTTTTGATTGAAGAAAAAACTAACTATATTACACCACTTTCCTCTTACTACCTCCAGCTATGTTGAGAGTTTGCAAGAGAATAACTGGATATGGCAGTTAGGGGAGGAGCTATATAGAAGCTCTGCTGTGGGTGATCCTCTTGCAACTTCTTGTTGGGAAGGAGAATATCCCACAAGTAATGGATGATCCGTGGACTGGATACACCTTACAAGAGAAAGTTTAATTTTGACTAGACTGTCCCTTTAAGTAAAATATATAAAAAGAAAATAATGATATCTATCAACAATCAATGATTGAGTCACATAAATGTGTTGTCTGACTGTCGTGCCACATCATGGTTATTATTAGTTAACAAAGCTAAACAGTTTGTTAAAGGGACGGTGTATTCAATGGCTTGTTATACTAGCTGCATAGTGTAAAATATATATGAAATTTCTTATATAGGTTTATTTTTGTATACAAAATAGCTGGTTTTATTCTTTGAAACCACAACCAATTAAAATTGGTTCAGCTTGCAGGGTAATAATCAGACCTCCATATCTTTCTATACACACTAATGCTTCCTTATTGTACCTGTATACCAAAGGCCAATACTTATTGAAAATAATTTTACCACCTACCCCTTGGAATAAAATTTCTTCTGCTGTATATGTTTACATAGCTTTTTATAGCCAATACTTAAGTAGTACCATTTTCAGTAAATGTGGTGATACCACAGGCAAATGCAGATCATTGAGAACAAATTAAAGAGGAGAAAAAGGTACACTGTCCCAGCTGATTAGTATAAATATATGTGATATTGTTTAGATAGGTTTATTTTTGTATAAGAAATAGCAGGTTTTGTTCTTTGAAACCGCAATCAATTAAAATTGGTTGAGCTTGCAGGGAAATCAGACCTCCTTATCTTAAAACTTTATATACACACTAATGCTTCCTTTTTGTATCTGTATACCAAAGCCCAATACTTATTGAAAATAATTTCCCCACCTACCCCCTGGAATATAATTTCTTCTGCTGGATATGTTTACATAGACCAAGATTACAAGTTGTGCGCTAAACCGGGTCCGTAAATAATGCAAAACAATTTGTGGTATCGCACTCTCCAAAATGCTGTCATTACAAGTTACTGAAAAACCTTCTTTTGTTGTGTAGTATGGTGCGCTAAGCTCCAATACCGCACAAAACCCAAGGCCTGACTTGACGTGCTCATGCATGTTTTCCCCTATATACATTAATGGAGAGAAATTGTTAGAAAAAAACTAACACCTGCGATCGCGGAATGGCGATCGCTGTAACGCAATCCCAATTGATGTCTATGGGGAAAATAAAGTTATGTAGAAACCTAACACCCTAACATAAACCCTTAGTCTAAATACCCCTAATCCACTGCCAACACTAAATAAAGTTATTAACCCCTAAACCACCACCCCCGCATCGCTAACACCTAAATTGACCCATTAACCCCTAAACTGCCAGCCCACACATCGCTGGCTACTCTAATAAACCTATTAACCCCTAAACCACCGGCCCCCCACATCGCTACTACTATAATAAACCTATTAACCCCTAAAACTTCCTGCCCTTCACATCGCTACTACTATAATAAACCTATTAACCCCTAAACCGCCAGCCCCCCACATCGCTTCTACTATAATAAACCTATTAACACCTAAACCGCCGGCCCCCCACTTCGCTACTACTATAATAAACCTTTAAACCCCTAAACCACCGGCCATTCACATCACAACTAATTTAAAAAACTATTAACCCATAAACCGCCACCCCCCACAACGCAATAAACCTAATTGAACTATTAACTCCTAAACCTCCATCCCCCCACAATGCAAATAACTAATTTAATCACTAAGCCCCCTAACCTAACACCCCCCCTAAATTAACCCTAATTACATAAAATAAAAAAATACTGTTAAAATTAAAATAAAAAATCCTAACATTACTTTAAAAACCCCCTAAGATTAAATAAATCTAAAATTACAAAACATAAAAAAGTCTTAAATTACAGAAAAAAACTAATTATTAAAAATAAAAAAATTAAACCTAATCTAATACCCCTATAAAAATAGAAAGCCCCCCAAAATAAAAACACCCCCTAATTTAACACTAAGCTACCAATAGCCCTTAAAATGGCCTTTGTAGGGCATTGCCCTAAGTTAAACAGCGGAACGGAGGTGGCCCAGGAACAGGACCGGCGGCTGCAGAGCCATCCAGCGTGCAGGATTCTCTTCATGCGATCGATGACGCACATTGAAGCTTGAATGCAAGGTACCAGTTTTATATTTGAGGTACTTTGCATTCCTATTGGCTGAAAAATTTAAATCAGCCAATAGGATGAGAGCTACTGAAATCCTATTGGCTGTTCAAATCAGGAAAAAAGACCTTCACGGCCGGACTTCAGGAATGGTGAGTACCAATTTTGGGGTTAAACTTAGGCTTTTGTTTTATTTTTTGGGGTGTTTTTTTTTTAGATTAGGGATTGTTTTATTTTAATTGGCCGCAGTGTTAAGTTTTTTTATTTTACTGTTAGGGGTTAATTTGTATTTTTAAAGTAAAAGAGCTGTTTAACTTAGGGCAATGCCCTAAAAAAGGCAATTTTAAGGGCTATTAGTAGCTTAGTGTTAGATAAGGAGGTGTTTTTTATTTTGGGGGGCTTTTTTATTTTTATAGGGGTATTCGATTAGGTTTAATTTTAGACTTTTTTATTTTTTGTAATTTTAGGTTTATTTATTTTAATTTAATCTTAGTTTTTTTTAAGTAATGTAAGGATTTTTTTATTTAAATTTTAACTTAGTATTTTTCATGTTTTGTGTTTTTAGGTTAGGGGGCTTAGTGATTCAATTAGCTATTTGCATGGTGGGGGGATTGCCGTTTAGGGGCTAATAGTTTAATTAGGTTTGTTGTGTTGTGGGGGATGGAGGTTTAGGGGTTAATAGTGTAATTAGGTTTATTGCGTTGTTTGGGATGGCGGTTTAGAGGTTAATAGTTTTAGTTTAGTAGTAGTGATGTGGGGGGGGGGGGCGCCGATTTAGGTGTTAATAGGTTTATTTTATTAGTAGTGATGTGGGGGGTCAGCGTTTTAAGGGTTAATAGGTTTATTTAGTGTTGGCTATGTGGGGGGTCGGTGCTTTAGGGGTTAATAGGTAGTTTATGGGATTTAGTGTACTTTGTAACATTTTAGTTATGAGTTTTGTGAAACATTTTTGTTTTGCAATATCCATAACTACTGGTCTCAGGTGGCGGAATGGATTGTGGCGGTATAGACTATAACGCTAGCTTAATAGCTGGACCGCACAACCTGTAATACAGGCGCATTGAAAATCACGCACTCAATTAATTTTTTAAATGCGGAATGGAGAGTTGCGTAAAGGCTAAAATGATAGTGGTACAGCTGTAATACGTAATACGAGAGACCTGCATATTCCGTGCATAACGGCCAATTTTACAATGGAATAGCCGTACCACAAAACTTGTAATTTTGCTAATAGCTTTTTATATAACCAATACTTAAGTATTGCCTTTTTCAGTAAAGGTGGTGATACCACAGGCAAATGTAGCTATTTCAAATGCTGAAATAAAGGTAAAGGAGCTATTAAACAATTTAATGTACTTTAGCAGGTAAAATAGATCATTGAGAACAAATAAGTTTGTGGTCTCTTAATCATACAGTATACATATATTAGACAAAAGGTTGTGTTTAAACAGATTGTATAGCTTATATACAGTCTAATTTCTAAATTGAGTATAGACTACAACCTGATGTTTAGGAGATTATAAATACTAAAACCTTAAAATGAACTCACATATTTAATTTTTGCATTTCATTTTTTTGTCATTTAGATATTTTTACATTAGATAGAGAATCTTAGAAGTTCTCCAAGCATTCAGTTTACTTAAATTGATTAATGGCTAGAACATTTTTGACAAGCAAGATTGATTAATGCAACGTTAATTTATATCCTATTTAAAAATATGATAACAGCATGGATTTTTTTAATTTAAAATATATACATAACATATATTTGTTGTTTGAATTAAAAGAATTGACAATGTATTATTTGCTAACGGTTTAGTTTTAAATTCCGTTTTTGGAGTATTTAACACAAATAATTTTGCAAATTAAACTAATAATTATTTTTTTCTGTTTTGCAAAAGTAAAAGATAAAGCAGAATAATAAAGCAAGGGATAGAAAAAACATAATTTATGTAAGAACCTGAAATTCATTTCTTTCATATTGGCAAGAGTCCATGAGCTAGTGACATATGGGATATAAAAATCCTACCAGGAGGGGCAAAGTTTCCCAAACCTCAAATGCCTATAAATACACCCCTCACCACACCCACAATTCAGTTTAACGAATAGCCAAGCAGTGGGGTGATAAAGAAAGGAGTAGAAAGCATCAACAAAGGAAATTTGGAAATAATTGTGCTTTATACAAAAAATCATAACCACCATAAAAAGGGTGGGCCTCATGGACTCTTGCCAATATGAAAGAAATGAATTTATCAGGTAAGTTCTTACATAAATTATGTTTTCTTTCATGTAATTGGCAAGAGTCCATGAGCTAGTGACATATGGGATATCAATACCCAAGATGTGGAGTCTTCCACTCAAGAGTCACTAGAGAGGGAGGGACTAAAACAAAAACAGCCATATTCCTGAAACTCAGCAAATATTTCCACATTAGGGAATTAGAGTGCTAATCAAGTGTACATTTTTTGGAGATGTCAATCCCCAATTCCTGTTACTCCGCTGAGAAAATAATCCACAACCAAAAAATAAGTTTATTTTCACTTTTGAAAAAAAAAAACTTAAATCAAAAAGCAAGAATCAAACTGAAACAGCTGCCTGAAGAACTTTTCTACCAAAAACTGCTTCCGAAGAAGCTTCCGAAGAAGCAAATACATCAAAATGGTAGAATTTAGTAAATGTATGCAAAGAGGACCAAGTGGATGCTTTGCAAATCTGATCGATGAAGCTTCATTCTTAAAAGCCCATGAAGTAGAGACTGATCTAGTAGAATGAGCTGTAATTCTCTGAGGCGGGGTTTGACCCGACTCCAAATAAGCTTGATGAATCAAAAGTTTCAACCAAGAAGCCAAGGAAACAGCAGAAGCTTTCTGACCTTTTCTAGGACCAGAAAATAAAACAAATAGACTAGAAGTCTTCCTGAAATTTTTAGTAGCTTCCACATAATATTTCAAAGCTCTTACCACATCCAAAGAATGTAAGGATCTCTCCAAAGAATTCTTAGGATTAGGACATAAAGAAGGGACAACAATTTCTCTACTAATGTTGTTAGAATTCACAACCTTAGGTAAAAATTGAAAAGAAGTTCGCAAAACTGCCTTATCCTGATGAAAAATAAGAAAAGGAGACTCACAAGAAAGAGCAGATAGCTCAGAAACTCTTCTAGCAGAAGAGATAGCCAAAAGGAACAACACTTTCCAGGAAAGTAGTTTAATGTCCAAAGAATGCATAGGTTCAAATGGAGGAGCCTGTAAAGCCCTCAGAACCAAATTAAGACTCCAAGGAGGAGAAATTGACTTAATGACAGGCTTAATACGAACTAAAGCCTGTACAAAACAGTGTATATCAGGAAGTATAGCAATTTTTCTGTGAAATAAAACAGAAAAAGCGGAGATTTGTCCTTTCAAGGAACTTGCAGACAAACCCTTATCCAGACCATCCTGACGAAACTGCAAAATTCTAGGAATTCTAAAAGAATGCCAGGAGAATTTATGAGAAGAACACCATGAAATTTAAGCCTTCCAAACTCTATAATAAATCTTCCTAGAGACAGATTTACGAGCTTGTAACATAGTATTAATCACTGAATCAGAGAAACCTCTATGACTTAGAACTAAGCGTTCAATTTCCATACCTTCAAATTTAATGATTTGAGATCCTGATGGAAAAACGGACCTTGAGATAGTAGGTCCGGCCGTAACGGAAGTGGCCAAGGCAGACAACTGGACATCCGAACCAGATCCGCATACCAAAACCTGTGTGGCCATGCTGGAGCCACCAGCAACACAAAAGACTGTTCCATGATGATTTTGGAAACCAGTCTTGGAAGAAGAACTAGAGGCGGGAAGATGTAAGCAGGTTGATAACACCAAGGAAGTGTCAGCGCATCCACTGCTTCAGCCTGAACATCCCTGGACCTGGACAGGTATCTGGGAAGTTTCTTGTTTAGATGAGAGGCCATGAGATCTATCTCTGGAAGCCCCCACATCTGAACAATCTGAGAAAACACATCTGGATGGAGAGACCACTCCCCTGGATGTAAAGTCTGGCGGCTCAGATAATCCGCCTCCCAATTGTCTACACCTGGGATATGCACCGCAGAGATTAGACAGGAGCTGGATTCCGCCCAAGCAAGTATCCAAGATACTTCTTTCATAGCTTGGGGACTGTGAGTCCCACCCTGATGATTGACATAAGCCACAGTTGTGATATTGTCTGTCTGAAAACAAATGAACGGTTCTCTCTTTAGTTTAGGCCAGAACTGAAGAGCCCTGAGAATTGCACGGAGTTCTAAAATATTTATTGGTAATCTCGCCTCTTGAGATTTCCAAACCCCTTGTGCTGTCAGAGACCCCCAAACGGCTCCCCAACCTGAAAGAATCGCATCTGTTGTGATCACAGTCCAGGTTGGGTGAACAAAAGAAGCCCCTTGAACCAAACGATGGTGATCTATCCACCATGTCAGAGAGTGTCGTACATTGGGATTCAAGGATATTAATTGTGATATCTTTGTATAATCCCTGCACCATTGATTCAGCATACAAAGCTGTAGAGGTCTCATGTGAAAACGAGCAAAGGGGATTGCGTCCGATGCTGCAGTCATGAGACCTAAAACTTCCATGCACATAGCCACTGAAGGGAATGACGGAGACTGAAGGCGCCGGCAGGCTGCAACCAATTTTAAACGTCTCTTATCTGTTAGAGACAGAGTCATGGACACTGAATCTATCTGGAAACCTAAAAAGGTGACCCTTGTCTGAGGAATCAAGAAACTTTTTGGTAAATTGATCCTCCAACCATGTTTCCGAAGAAACAACACTAGTTGATTTGTGTGAGATTCTGCAGAACGTAAAGACTGAGCTAGGGCTCCATGTACTAAGCAGTCAGCGAGCTACCCGCAACAAATCTCGCGCCCAAACTCGCAAACTGATATGTACAAAGCCGTCAATTATGTAAAAACTCGCATCTTTAAAATTGCGAGCGTACTTATCCGCCATACCTCGCTACCTCTCCATTTTTTACTGTAATTAGACACATTTGACCACCAACTCGCCAAAAACGAATGTACTAAAAAATCTATTTGTCCGCTCGCGTCAATTTCCGCTCCCACCTCGTTATTTTTGCCTCGCCACCTTTTAGGTGGCGGGCAAGGTACAAAACAATAGGAAAGTCACTCTAGACGCCAGTCTAGACATATATAAAAGGCAGTAATATCAGCATTGTACTTACATTGTTCATTTCAGCAGCTATGGAGAGAATTCTGTTTTTGTTTATTCTCCGTTTGATGCGAATCCGGGCTAGAAGACAGAATACTGGAAATGTAGCTAATCGATTGGTTAGAAGAAGGAGAGTTCGAGTCCCCCGTGTATTCCTTCCACGGGTTGGTTTGCACGGCCTTTCTGACCGAGAGATCATACAAAGATTCCGGCTTGATCGTGAATCGATATTACACCTGTATCGAGAGATTGAAGATCATTTGGAGCCGATGACTGCTCGTTCACAAGCTATTCCGGGACTTCTCAAACTATTAGCGGCATTGCATTTTTTTGCAACAGGCTCCTTTCAGGCAGTTTCTAGCGTCATTATTGGAATGAGTCAATCTGCTTTTTCACGCCACTTATCCAAAGTAATAGGGGCTATGATGGTTATTTTTCATCGATATGTTTGTTTGCCATCTACCCCTGAAGAATGGCAATCTATCAAGTCAAATTTCTATAGGATGGCTGGGATGCCCAATGTCCTAGGTGCCATAGACTGTACCCATGTTGCTGTAAGACCACTTCAAGCTCGTGAGGAGATCTATAGGAATCGAAAGCATTTCCATTCCTTGAATGTCCAGATGGTCTGTGACCCCCACATGAGGATTATCAGTGTCCGTTCTAACTTTCCTGGATCCTGTCATGATTCTTACATTTTAAGGCAGACTGGGTTATACCGGAAGTTCGAGGAGGGAAATATGCCTGACGGATGGCTTCTAGGTAAGCATAACTGGCGTCTAATATGTCTCTCATTTCAATGTACCAAAATTGCGCCCAATTTGTCGACTGTAATCTGTATAGTTTAATTGTATTGTATAGTTCTGAATCTTTATAATTATTCTTATATTAATATTTATATTTATTATATCTTCTATTAGGAGATGGAGGGTACTCATGTACAGAATGGCTGTTGACTCCCTATAACAACCCACAGACCAGAAGTCAAGTACGTTTCAATGAAGCTCACCGATCTACCAGGGGGATTATTGAGAGGACTTTCGGTCTTTTGAAAATGCGGTTTCGATGTCTTGATCGTTCTGGTGGTGCTATGCAGTATGCACCAGAGAAAGTTGCCAAAATTATATTGGTTTGCTGCATACTGCACAATATTGCAATTAAAAGAGGCTGTCCATTAGAAGATGAAGATCCAATAGATACTGATGATTTACCAGAAGAAATATGTGTCGAACAAGCTAATAGGCGTGGAAATGCAACAAGGGACATGGTTTCAGAACAATATTTTGTGTTTGAGGATTAAAGTTTCAGTTGATCAATAAAAAACTTTCTTTATTAACTTGTCTCCATTTTTTTTTAAGAGTTAAGGTTATTAAAAATCACTCATGATAAACAGTTAAATACATAACAGTTGTTGATCTTCAATTATCAAAGGTTTCAAATAAATAAAGTTTATGATCAAAGTTATTACAGACAATATATTATAGGTAATACATTGTCTTTGTGACATCACACTAGTGTCTACAGCTGCTCTCACTCTTTTACATATGTGATTATTGTAATGTAATCCCTCCATAGCTGATGCTAATTCATTGTATTGTGTCATTGAATTGTAGCTGTAACAAGCGACAGTATATTCAACAGTGCTTTATGTTATCAGATTGGATTTTTGAGTTAAAAAAGACTTGCTAATTTTATTTGTTTTATTCTAACCTCTATTTTTAACAGCTACTAGGTTTTCCCATATTCAAATAAATACCTTAAGGGCTTACTCTTAGCACTTATTTTCTTAACCTTTATAATATATTTTTGCATTCAAGATTTGTTAAAAGAATAGTGGCATATAGAAAATAATGGCAAAATAAATTATTTTATTACAAAATTATAATCTTTAAACATTATATATTAACAATTGTAAACCAAAGTAACTTGTTATACATATAAACACATCTGAAAAAAAAGGAAATGTTTAGAAACCAAATAACAATTGTAAACCAAAATAAATTCTAATACATATAAACACATATGAAACAAAGAAAATGTTTAGAAACAAAATAACAATTGTAAACCAAACAACATTTTAATACATATAAACACATCTTAAAAAAATTAAATGTTTAGAAACAAAATAAAAATTGTAAACCAAATTAAATTTTAATACATAAAAACCCATCTGAAACAAATAAAAAAATGTTTAGAAACAATAACTATTGTAAACCAAAGTATAAATGTTAATACATACACATCTGAAACAAATAAAATGTTTAGAAACAAAATAACAATTGTAAAACAAAGTAAATTTTAATACATATCAACACATTTGAAACAAAGAAAATGTATATGAAACAAATATCATTTGTAATAACTATAAACATCGATATTTACAAACCTTCATAAAATACATTACTCTACATATACATTATATTTGTCTCTATTTTTCGGGGATACATATCTGGATCAATGCGCTAATGATTGACATAACGATTAATCACGTCATCGTCAAACATGTCGCGTCCTGAACCTTTTGGTGCTGGAGAATTGGTGATATTAGTTTATGCCATGGATAAATATTTCCCTAAACGGATTGGTGGTGTGAGGGGAGTGAGACAGGAATGCCGAGACAAAATTATATACGAGATGCTGAGAAGAATGCATCGTATTTCAAAAATTAAAAGAACAAGACGACAGTGTCTTAGAAAATATAGTGATTTGAAGAGAAGAGAACCGAAGTACTATAAATCGATTCGAAGATTGATAAGGACATGTAAGTTTCAAAATTATATATGAAATAATTTTTAATAATATAAAAAAAGGGTTTATTTTTGAACTGCGTCATCATTGACGAATCCAGGAAAATAATATTTCCTGACTGTTACTTTGACTATATTAGTATATACAATTGCAAAAAGTTACAAACGTTAGCATGCAGAACTGAGTTAGTAGATTAAAATTTAACTATATAACTATATACACTTAAAAGGTTAGAAAACTTAGCATACAAAAATGAGTTAGTAGAGTAAAATATAACTATATTAGTATATAACATTGAAACATGCAGAACTGAGTTAGTAGAATAAAATATAAATATATTACTATATAACATTGAAACATGTTAGAAAAGTAAGTTAGAAAACTTAGCATACAAAAATGAGTTAGTAGAGTAAAATATAACTATATTAGTATATAACATTGAAACATGCAGAACTGAGTTAGTAGAATAAAATATAAATATATTACTATATAACATTGAAACATGTTAGAAAAGTAAGCATGCAGCATAATTATTTCAATTTTTTTTATTAAATTTTTTTCTTATATATATGTTTATAGATATGAGAAGTAGGAGAATGAAGTGTGCACACCCACCACGCTACTTAAGGTCAATGTTGGTGCAAACACCCAGAAGTGAAGCTCTTTCTCCACCTTTGCCAATAACACTATTGGATATTGAATTATCTCCAAATCCATATGCAATTTGTCATAAAGAGACACAGACAGGTAATGACTTATTATTTAAATTTTAAATCATATATTTTAGGTTTTGGCTAAAAAAGTTTTAGCATGCAATATTAATCAAGTTGCTAATTTACTTCTATTATCATTTTTTTCCTCATTTACTTTCTACTTTTATTTGAAAAAGAGGGCATCTAAGCTAAGGAGCCAGCCAATTTTTGGTTGAGCACCATGGACAGCACTCTTTGATTGGTTCTGTCCAATTATCAAGTACAACACAGTTGGTTCACCAAAAATGGGCTGGCATCTAAACTTAGATTCTTGCTTTTCAAATAAAGATACAAAAAGAATGAAGTAAAATATAAAGTTTATTTAAATTGCATGCACTATCTGAATCATGAAACTTAGAAATTGGTTTCTATGTCACTTGTAATGATTATTATTATTATTGTTTTAAATAATATATACAAGGTTTTTGATTTAATAGTTTTCTATCTTTGTAATTTCGTTCATAGATATTACCATGGAAGAAATGGAAACTAGTATGGAAATGGAAGAATTTCAAAATCCAGATAGTGTGACAATATTTGAAGCATTAACTTCAGATGATACTCAACCAAGGATAGAAGTTTTACCAACAATGATGGTAGATAAAGGTATGTTTCATACTCAGTAATCTTAAATCTAAGAAAATACAAGTTTTAACTAATACATATATTGTATATTTCAAATAGGAGTTGGCTCAGATGAAAGCTTTAAAGGAGTGGACATAAGTCTAGAAGCTAATATAGTAGATAACGTAGATAACAGCACATCAGGAGGTAATATTTGTGATGAAAAACCCTATCATACATTGAATATGTATATGACAATTGAATTAAATTTTGCTTTTCATTTATTTTTCTACAGATTTATCTTCAACATCAACTATTGAGACTGCAGACAAAAGTACTCAGAGTTGTCTAGAAGATCATGTCAAACAAAAAATTTCTAAAATTAGGGCAACTTTGGCAATGTTAATGGAACAAGTAGATTTTTTATACCGTAAATATGTAATTTGATTTCATTTTTTGTTTTGTCATGATTAATAACTGAGAAAAAGTTTTGTGTTGAAGAATCAAAAGTGAGTTTGAATTTATGTAAATAAACTTTTTTTTTGGCCATAAAAAAATTTGTCTTTATTAAATAATAACATTTTAAACTTAAAGGGACACTGTATCCAAATTTTATCTTTTGTGATTCAGATAGAGCATGCAATTTTAAGCAACTTTCAAATGTACTCCTATGATCAAATTTGCATGCTCTATCTGAATCACAAAAGAAAAAATTTGAGTACAGTGTCCCTTAAAAATACACAAACAATAACTTTGTACACAATATACAGAGTAAAAAAATTAACAGTGACTAGATAATAAAAAATGTTCACTCCAGACGTTGCCTCTTTGGGTCTGTTGTCGCCTCCCTTTCACTGACAATAGCCAACAGAGATTGTAATGTCCTTTCGCTGATGCTCAAAGCTCTGTTAATTTGATGGTTTTTCTCTTCATCCATCTGCCTCTGCCACTGGAACATCTCTCTTTGCAGCTGTAATTTCTGCATCTCTATCTCATTCCTTTGCCTTTCGATTTCCACATTTTTTTCTGACAGAGCAGCCCAGCGTTCAATATTAGTGTTAATAATATTCAGCATTTCTCTGTGGTCCTCTCTGTATTGCCTTGCCAGTGTCAACATTTCCCTCAATGCAACATCGCCAAATTGTCCTTCTGCCGGTGTATTGTCAATATTTACACCACCTGTTTGCAGTTCAATTGGTGGTGCCTGTGTTTCAACAGGTTCCTCAATGTTTTCTGGTGTGTGAATTTCATCCGGTTGCGCATCTCCCAAATCTTCAAGAATATCCGGAGTCTCACTTCCATCATGCCCTCCTGGTGGTTCATCTTGAATGGGATTTTCCACTATCGGCATGAGATTGATAGTGATCTCCCTTGATGAGTTTTCTTCTTCTAGATCAAGACATAACAAATTGTTAGTAAATAAAAATAAAATGTTATAAAAACACTTGCAGAAATAGAATAGAAGGAGAGAGCAGATACAACCGTCATACACCAATTTAAGTTATATTATATATATATATACATATGTGATACATACCATCAAATAATGGAGATGAATGTCCAGTCAATCTCTGGAAAAGACGTCCCAAATCACCTATAAAAAAATAAATAACATAAAAATAAATAAATAAAATGCTTTTTTGTCAATGTAACGATATATTCGAAATTATTAATGGAAATGTATTTTGCAATTAACTGGACACTGAAGCAAAAATAATCTTTTTGAGAATAAGATATATTGCATGGAATTTCTATCAGCTTTCTTATGTAGTTCTATGATCAATTCTCAAAAAGAAAATAATGATAAATTTTAAAAAAAATTGAAAGTTGATTAAAATAGCATGCATGCTCTACAAGAATCCTCATTTAAAAAAATATGTACAAGATCTCGAAATAGAATATGTCAATAATGACATTTGACATTTAAAAAAAAAATTACAAAAAAAAAAAAGAGAGATAAAAGAGATAAAACACACAACATTGAAATTATTCATTTGTAAAGTACTTACCAGTTGCTCTACCAACACCAGTTTGTGGAGTGCTGGTCCTTAGATCCGGAAGTGTGTCCGCCGAGGAAGTTGTGTGTGTAACATTAGATGATGAGCGTATAAATTGTCCATGTGTAAAACTGTCCGAAGGTCTTGAAACAGCTGCACCGGGTGGTCTCGAAACCGCAGAAGAAGAAGTAGAACAAGTGGGCACCTCGTTACTCCTCACAGGCTCTGCTGTTGTTGGCATTGCTTAAAAAAAAAAAATTAAAAAAAAAATTAGGTTTATTTTTATTTATATTTGAAACTGAAAGTTAAAACTGTTAATAATAATAATTACAGCAGTGAATGCAGGCTCAATCATTAAAGGGACATGCCAACCACCTTTTTTTATGATTTGGAAAGAGAATGCAGTTATAAACATCTTTATAATTTACTTATATTATCTAATTTGTTTTATTCTATAGATATTCTTTGTTGAAAAGCATTTGATTGATGCACAAAGAAGCCTCGTGTGATTGGCTCAACATGTGTATTTATTTTTCTTCAACTAAGAATATCTAGAAAATTGAAGTAATATGTTGTTTAAATTTCAATTCTCTATCCGAATCATTATTAAAAGATTTTGGGTTTAGTGGCCCTTTAAAGGGACATGAAAAAAAATAATTACCTTTACAAATTGCATAAGAAAATGCATTTTTAAAAATATTTAAATGTATTATGTTTTTGCATTCATTGGATTTTTATACTTTGAGGAAAAGCAAATCTATACAGGCACAGTAAATGATCATTGGTTGATGCACATAGATGGTTCATGTGACTGCGTCAACTATGTGCATAGCTATATCTGAAAAATGTATGTTTATAAAGCGGAGAACAATTTTGAAAGATGCTAACAATAATATTCTATAGTGAAATAACGCAACATGGAAGTCAATAGATCAGAAATTTAAGAAGGCATGTGATCTGGGGTTAGTCTCATGATTAATGTCGGACATACAATATTATTTTAATAGTTTCAAATTACATTATTTCTATTGTCATTATCTCTTTAAGGTTTCTATGCAATACTGGTTTGAAAATAAACACATGGGTGTTATCTTTAGGGATCACTATAGTAATAATCAACAAATCTTTAGTTCCGTTAGACCATTAAAAAAAAGGCAGTATAACAATACTATTATTGTACAATCCCTTATACATATATGAGACATAAATGATTACAGTATTTGGGGCCTAAATGGCTTGTACAATCCCTTATACATATATGCGAGATAAATTATTACAGTATTTCGGGCCTAAATGGCTTGTACAATCCCTTATACATATATGCGAGATAAATTATTACAGTATTTGGGGCCTAAATGGCTTGTACAATACCTTATACATATATGCGACATAAATGATTACAGTATTTGGGGCCTAGATGGCATATAGGATACTGAAGCGTAAGAAGTCAGATAATGTTATTTTAAAGAAATATATATTGGAGACAATAACCTATCATAACTTTAAAAAGAACATTTACGTCAACTATGTTGTACATTTACCTCTTAAATCACTGTCACAATCATCCGTTATGCCAGTGATGATCTCCGGTCCCAGACGCTGAACAAGCTTCTGCTCATAGTCATTGAGGTCTGCCACATATGCTGGTCCACCTCCGGTAGCACGTGCCGAATTTTTCTCTCTGGCCAATTTAGCTTTGGCGAAGCGTTTAATGTCGTTGTAACGCTTCTTCAGCTGATCGACATCCTTTTTTCCTGGACCCTGGGCACTAACAGCGTCGCTGATCCTTTGCCAGATCTGCTTCCTTCTAGAAAAATTTGTCTGTTTGACACGACATCCAAACAAATAATCATAAGAGTCAATAATCATATCAATCAAAACGACGTTTTGCTGATGAGAAAAGTGAGGATTCTTGGATTTTGAAGCGGTTTCAGATCCAGATGAAGCCATATCGAAATAGTAAATAAAGATCTCAAAAACGAGCGCTCTGTAATTACTCTCCAAAAATTTTGGAACAATAATAAAGTTGTTTAGAAAACTTGTCCATTTATAGGAGCAAAATTCTATTCCCGCTTCTACTATGACGTTCATGACACCTTACATGTCACGTGTTAACAATTGGCCAGACAATTGAACTGAAAGTTAAGTACATCAGCTTATTCGCGGCGAGCGAGGCGTCAAATTTATCAATATTCCGCCACTGCTCGCGGCGGGCTAGAGGTGTCTATTTGTTGTGGGATTATTAGTACATAGCTACAGCGGACACCATTTCGCCCGCGGCGAGTAACGGCGAGTTTAGCCGCGACTAAAATGACGGATGAATTGACGGCTTAGTACATGGAGCCCCTAGTACCAAGATATCGTCCAAATAAGGAAACACCGCAATACCCTGTTCTCTGATTACAGATAGTAGGGCACCCAGAACCTTTGAAAAGATTCTTGGAGCTGTTGCTAGGCCAAATGGAAGAGCAACAAATTGGTAATGCTTGTCTAGAAAAGAGAATCTCAGGAACTGATAGTGTTCTGGATGAATCGGAATATGAAGGTATGCATCCTGCAAGTCTATTGTGGACATATAATATCCTTGCTGAACAAAAGGCAGAATAGTCCTTATTAGTCACCATCTTGAAAGTTGGTATTCTTACATAACGATTCAAAATTTTCAGATCCAGAACTGGTCTGAACAAATTTTTTTTCTTTGGTACAATGAATATGTTTGAATAAAACCCCAAACCTTGTTCCTGAAGAGGAACAGGCATGATTACCCCTGAAGACTCCAGGTCTGAAACACACTTCAGAAAAGCCTGAGCTTTTACTGGATTTACAGGAATGTGTGAGAGAAAAAATCTTCTCACAGGAGGTCTTACTTTGAATCCTATTCGATACCCTTGAGAGACAATGCTCTGAATCCAATGATTTTGGACAGATTTTATCCAAAAATCCTTGAAAAACCTTAATCTGCCCCCTACCAGCTGAGCTGGAATGAGGGCCGCACCTTCATGCGGAATTAGGGGCAGCCTTTGGTTTCCTAAATGGCTTGGATTTATTCCAATTTGAGGAAGGCTTCCAACTGGAAGCAGATTCCTTGGGAGGAGGATTGAGTTTTTGTTAGAAGCCTTAGATTTACCCTTAGGTTTTTTATCCTGAGGCAAAAAAACTCCTTTTCCTTTAGTGATAGTTGAAATAATAGAATCCAACTGAGAACCAAATAAATTATTACCTTGGAAAGAAAGAGATAGTAATCTAGATTTAGATGTCATATCAGCATTCCAAGATTTAAGCCACAAAGCTCTTCTAGCTAATACAGCTAAAGACATGGATCTAACATCAATTTTGATAATATCAAAAATGGCATCACAAATAAAATGATTAGCATGTTGCAGTAAGCGAACAATGCTAGATACGTCAGAATCCAATTCATGTTGCACTGTTTTCCAACCAGAAAGTTGATGCAGCCGCAACATCACCCAAAGAAATAGCAGGTCTGAGAAGATGACCTGAATATAAATAGGCCTTCCTTAGATAAGATTCAAGAAATCCTTAAAGGAAGTGATATCTTCCATAGGAATAGTGGAACGTTTAGCAAGAGTAGAAATAGACCCATCAACTTTGGGGATCTTTTCCCAAAACTCTATAGATTTTGCTGGTAAAGGATACAATCTTTTAAACCTTGAAGAAGGAACAAAAGAAGTACCTGGCTTATTCCATTCCCTAGAAATCATATCAGAAATAGCCTCAGGAATGGGAAAAACACCTGGGGAAACCACAGGAGGTTTAAAAACAGCATTTAAACGTTAATTAGACTGAACGTCAATAGGACTGGTTACCTCAATATCCAAAGTAATTAACACTTCTTTTAATAAAGAACGCATATACTCTATTTTAAATAAATAAGTAGATTTGTCAGTGTCAATATCTGAGGAAGGATCTTCTGTTTCAGATAGATCCTCAGCAGAAGAGGATAAATTATTATGTTGTTGGTCATTTGAAATTTCATCAGCTAAATGAGAAGTTTTAAAAGACCTTTTACGTTTATTAGAAGGTGGAAATGCAGACAAAGCCTTCATAATAGATTCAGAAACAAATTCTTTAAAATTTACAGGTATATCATGCACATTAGAAGTTGAAGGAACTGCAACTGGCAATGTACTATTACTGATAGAAACACTATCTGCATGTAAAAGTTTATCATGACAACTATTACAAATGACATTCGGGAATAATTTCTACAATTTTGCAACAAATGCACTTAGCTTTGGTAGAACCGATGTCAGGCAGCAATGTTCCAGCAGAAACTTCAGAGACAGGATCGGATTGGGACATCTTGCTCAATGTAAAAGAAAAAACAACATATAAAGCAAAATTATCTATTTCCTTAAATGACAGTTTCAGGAATGGGAAAAAATGCAAAAGCATAGGCCTCTTGATAGAGAAGAAAGCAGGAGGCAAACATGAATGGGGTATTGAAATAATGAAAAAAATTTGGCGCCAAGTATGATGCACAACGTAATGTAAACTTTTTTGGCGCCAAAAATGACCGGAAATGACACACTTGCGTCACTAATGACGCCGCAGTGTGAAAGGTCTCAACGTCATGTATGACGCCGGAAATGACGAAGTTGCGTCAAAAAAACATAATTTCCCGCGCCAAAAAAGTTCTAGCCAAAAATGACGCAATAAAGTCTAACATTTGATGCACCCGCGGGCCTAATACCCGCAAATGCAAAAGTAGTCAAAATTGAAAAAGACTAAACCCCAGTAAGAAACAAATTTCTTAAAGTGTTTATATTCCCAAATATGAAACTGACAGTCTGCAGAAGGAAATACATGAACCTGACTCATGGCAAATATAAGTACAATACATATATTTAGAACTTTATATAATTTGCATAAAATGCCAAACCATAGCTGAGAGTGTCTTAAGTAATAAAAACATACTTACCAAAAGACACCCATCCACATATAGCAGATAGCCAAACCAGTACTAAAACAGTTCTTTAGTAGAGGTAATGGTAAATTTTAGAGTATATCATCAATCTGAAAAGGGAGGTAGGAGATGAATCTCTATGACCGATAACAGAGAACCCATAAAAAAGACCCCCATTAGGGAAATCATCGTATTCAATAGGTGATACTCCCTTCACGTCCCTCTGACATTTGCTGCACTCTGAGAGGAATCGGGCTTCAACAATGCTGAGAATCGCATATCAAAGTAGAAATCTTAGCACAAACTTACTTCACCACCTCCATAGGAGGCAAAGTTTGTAAAACTGAATTGTGGGTGTGGTGAGGGGTGTATTTATAGGCATTTTGAGGTTTGGGAAACTTTGCCCCTACTGGTAGGATTGTATATCCCATATGTCACTAGCTCATGGACTCTTGCCAATTACATGAAAGAAAAATATGTGAATGCATTTATTAAATTATTTTATTATTGTTATTTTGCACATAAAAAATATTTTTGCGAACAGATGAAAAAAAGGATATTGATAGCATGGTTTCTCAAGAAACACATGATGCATTTGGGGTCAGATTACAAGTGTCAAGCTAACAGTTACGTGTGAGTGAAAAGGGGTTTATCGCAGGTGTTAGCGCACGTCGGGTGTAGTGCTGGTATTACTAGTTTAAAGTAAATGCGATTGCTTGAGTGCAATGTAACTTAACGCTCGTCGGGATAGCACATCCTCGGAACTCTGGTTAACTATTTTGCAAATAAGTGTGCAGTTACAATCGTATTAAAACTGTTTAATAAAAAAATATTTGACAAAATTGCACAAAAAAGTTGTAAGAACTCAAAGATATGAGGTCTAAGGTGTTTGGAAAAAAAGGCAGACAAAGGGCTTTAACATAGTGTTGTGAATATTATCCTTATTATTATTATTATTATTATTAATAATATTGTTATTATTTCAGTAGTGTATCCGCAAAGTGTATTATGTGTTTAGTCACAATAAATATTATGGAAACTCTATATCATTTTGTTAATGTAACTCAATATATATAAAATAGCAGTTACCAACAGAGGGCGATATCACATATATGGCGCAGCATATAAATGATGCACGTATATTTCACCCGTTGCCCGCTAATTTTACTCCCATAAACTAACATAGAACCCCATCGCAAATCGGTATCACATATTCAGTGCAAGGACATTTTACTCAATTTTCACCTCGTCACTCATAGGCAGGTGCAGCAAGCCTTGCGCTGAAAATTTGAGCACCGTAACACCCTCAAAAGTTCTAACACCTAACGCATGTGCAGTATCTAGCTACCTCCATCTCCCCTACCGCACAAACAAATAAAGTATATTAACCCCTAATCCGCCATCCCCCACATCGCAATCTACCTATTAATCCCTAATCTTACAACCCCCACATCGCAAAGTATCTAATAAACATATTAACTCCTAATCCGCCAAACCCCAACAACGCAATAAACCTAATAAATCTATTTACCCCTAAACCGCAATATCTCCACAACGCAATCTACCTAATAAAAGTATTAACCCCTAATACGCCATACCCCCACAATGCAATTAACCTAATTAAGCTATTAACTCTTTAACCGCCAAACCAAACCAAATTATCAAAAATAAAAAAATTAAACATAATCCCTATGAAAATAAAAAAGCCCCCCACAAAATAAAAACACCCCCTAATCTAAACTAAACTACTAAAAGCACTTATAAGGGTCTTTTGTAGGACATTGTCCTAAGTTAAACAGGTCATTTACATTTAAAAATACTAAGTCCCCCCCTAACAATAAACTCCCCCCACCCACCAAACCCACGCAAAATAAAAAACCTAACACTAAAAAAAACCTAAGCTACCCATTGCCCCTAAAGGGGTATTTTTATGGGCATTGCCCTTAAAAGGGCATTCAGCTATTTTACAAGCCCATTAAAACCCTAATCTAAAAAGAAAAACAAACAAGCCCCCCCAAAAAATCCTAAATCTAACCCCCAAATAGGTACTCACCATTCCTGAAGTCCGGCGAAGAAGGTCTTCCTCTAGGCGGTAAAGTCTTCTTGGAGGAGGCAATATCTTCTTCTAGGGCAGCAACCTCTTCTATCTTCATCCAGGACTAAGCTGGCACGGAGTGGAGGTGACCGCGGAACAGAAGACCAGCGACCGCGGAGCCATCGAGCTTGGAGTTCCTCTTCGTATTATCGTTGCCGCACACTGAAGATGGAATGCAAGGTACCTATTTAAATATGGGGTATCTTGCATTCCTATTGGCTGAAAAATTAAAATCAGCCAATAGGATTAGAACTACTGAAATCCTATTGGATGATTTTAATTAGCCAATATGATTTGAGCTACTGAAATCCTATTGGCTAATTCAAATCAGCCAAAAGGATTTCAGTAGCTCTAATCCTATTGGCTGATTTTATTTTTTCAGCCAATAGGAATGCAAGGTACCCAATATTTAAACTGGTACCTTGCGTTCCATCTTCAGTGTGCGGGGACGATGGTATGAAGAGGAAGTCCTGAATGAAGATAGAAGAGGTCGCCACGCTGGAAGAAGATATCACCGCCTCCAAGAAGACTTCACCGCCTGGAAGAAGACCTATTTGGGCGTTAGATTTAGGATATTTTTTTTTAATTTTTTTTTAGATTAGGGCAGGGGTGTCCAAACTTTGCTCTCCAGAGGTTTTGGAACTACATTCCGATGATGCTCAGCCAGCATTTTATCTAGCTGAGCATCATGGGAAATGTAGTTCCAAAACCTCTGGAGAGCAAAGTTTGGACACCCCTGGATTAGGGTTTTAATGTAAAAGAGCTGAATTATCTTTTAAGGGCAGTAAAAGAGCTAAATGCCCTTTTAAGGGCAATGCCCATACATATGACCTTTAGGGGCAAAGGGTAGCTTAAGTTTTTTTAGTTTTAGGATTTTTATTTTGTGGGGTTTGGTTGGTGGGGGTTTTACTGTTAGGGGGGACTTAGTATTTTAAATGTAAAAGACCTGTTTAATTTAGGGCAATGTCCTACAAAAGGCCCTTTTAAGGGCTATTGGTAGTTTAGTTTAGATTAGGGGGTGTTTTTCTTTTGGGGGGGCTTTTTTATTTTCATAGGGATTAGGTTTAATTTTTTATTTTTGATAATTTGGTTTATTATTTTCTGTAATGTTAGACTTTTTATTTTTTGTAATTTTAGATTAATTTAAATTTATTTATTTTATTTTTAAAGTAATGTTAGGTTTTTTAATTTTAATTGTAGCAGTAATTGTGTAGTAATTAAATTAGTTATTTGCATTCTGGGTGGTTGAGGGTTTAGGGGTTAATAAGTTAATTAGGTATAATGCGTTGTGGGGGGTTGGCGGTTTAGGGGTTAATAGTGTTGATAGGTACTTTGCGTTGTGGGGGTTTGGCGGATTAGCGGTTAATAGTGTTGATAGGTAGTTGGCGTTGTGGGTGAATGGTGGTCCAGGCTCAATCCTATTGGCTGATTGGATCAGCCAATAGGATTGAAGTTCAGTCAATAGGATTTTTCCTACCTTAATTCCGATTGGCTGATAGAATTCTATCAGCCAATCAGAATTGAAGGGACGCCATCTTGGATGACGTCACTTAAAGGAACCTTCATTCGTCGGGAGTCATCAGATGAAGAGGATGCTCCTAGTCTGTTGTCTTGAAGATGGACCTGCTCCGCACCGGATGGATGAAGATAGAAGATGCCGTCTGGATGAAGACTTCTGCCATCTGGAGGACCTCTTCTTCCCGGCTTGGGTGAAGACTTCTGCCCGTCTGGAGGACCACTTCGCCTGGCTTTGTTGAGGACTTTGGCCCGGTTGGGTAAAGACTTCTCAAGGTAGGGTGATCTTCAAGGGGTTAGTGTTAGGTTTTATTAAGGGGGATTGGGTGGGTTTTAGAGTAGGGTTGGGTGTGTGAGTGGTGGATTTTAATGTTGGGGGGGTATTGTACTTTTTTTTACAGGTAAAAGAACTGATTACTTTGGGGCAATGCCCCTCAAATACCATTTTAAGGGCTATTTGTAATTTAGTATAGGCTAGGGCTTTTTATTATTTTGGGGGGCTTTTTTATTTAATTAGGGGGATTAGATAAGGTGTAATTAGTTTTAAAAACTTGCAATTATTTTATTATTTTCTGTAATTTAGTGTTAGTTTTTTTTTGTACTTTAGATTTGTATTTAATTGTAGTTTATTTAGGGAATTAATTTAATTATAGTGTAGTGTTAGGTGTAATTGTAACTTAGGTTAGGTTTTATTTTACAGGTAAATTTGTCTTTATTTGAACTAGGTAGCTATTAAATAGTTAATAACTATTTAGTAACTATTCTACCTAGTTAAACTTGCCTGTAAAATAAAAATAAACCCTGAGATAGCTACAATATAACTATTCGTTATATTGTAGCTAGCTTAGGGTTTATTTTATAAGTAAGTATTTAGTTTTAAATAGGAATAATTTAGTTAATTATAGTAATTTTATTTAGATTTATTTAAATTATATTTAAGTTAGGGGGGTGTTAGGGTTAGGTTTAGGGGTTAATAACTTTAATATAGTGGCGGCGACGTTGAGGGCGGCAGATTAGGGGTTATTAAATGTAGTTAGGTTGCGGCGACATTGGGGGCGGCAGATTAGGGGTTAATAAATATAATGTAGGGTTTGGCGACGGTGAGGGCGGCAGATTAGGGGTTAATAAATATAATGTAGGGTTTGGCGATGTTGGGGGCGGCAGATTAGGGGTTAATAAGTGTAAGATTAGAGGTGTTTAGACTCAGGGTTCATGTTAGGGTGTTAGGTGTAGACATAAAATGTATTTCCCCATAGGAATCAATGGGGCTGCGTTAGGAGCTGAGCGCTGCTTTTTTGCAGGTGTTAGGTTTTTTTTCAGCCGGCTCTCCCCCATTGATTCCTATGGGGAAATTGTGCACGAACACGTTTTGCCAGCTCACCGCTACCGTAAGCAGCACTGGTATTGCGGTGAGATGTTGAGCAAAATTTTGCTAAACGCTCACTTTTCTGCGGCTAACTCCGGGTTTAAAAAAACCCATAATACCAGCGTTGTCTGTAGGTGAACAGTGAGCATAAAATGCTCATTAGCACCGCACAGCCTTACTGACAAAACTCGTAATCTAGCCGTGACAGTTTAGATTTACTATATTAAAAATACTGCCCCCAAAGCAGAAAATCAATGCAACAAAAGTCAGTGCACCTTTCATTACTGAGATTCAAATCTTTTATTTTTTTCAATACTTTGCATGTCCACCTTTATTTTTGATGACATACTCAATCCTCCTTGGCGTGGAGGAAACCAGTGTCGTACACATTTCTGTAAAGATGTTCGGCCCTTCTTCAGAGATAATTTTTTTCAGCTGCTCTTTGCTGGAGGGCTTGTGTTGCTCTACCATTTTCTTCAAATACCCCAAAGGTGTTCTACTGGATTCAAGTCAGGTGACACACTTGGCCAGGTCATAGTTTTCACTTGTTTCTCCTTTTGAAACTCCTTTGTGATTTTGGCAGTGTGCTTTGGATCGCTATCATGCTGGAATATTTGTCCTCTGACAAACTTCTAGAGACTGGGAGTCATCTTGTCAGCCAGTGTTTTGGTATATTGCAGGCATTCATGGTGCCATTTATAAATGTCATCTCCCCAACACCTTTTGCAGTCATGCAGCCCCATATCGTCACACTCCCACCTCCATGATTCACTGTTGGGACTATGCATTGACTGTAATAAACCTGACCAGGTTCACACCAAACCTGCTGTACCCCATCTGGGATAAAAAATTGTATCTTGGTCTTGGCCATCTTACCAAAAAATGTGCTCCCAGTATTCATCAGGCTTTTCATCTTGCAGTTTTGTGCCGGAGAGCAAAAAAAAGTTTTTTTTTCCTTGGATGCTGTCCATAGAAGTTGACATTATGCAATGTACTTAGCACTGTCTGACCTGTCACCAAAACTCCAATTTCTATCGGTAATCCCTGAGCCAAATCTGAAGCACTTGCCTTGATAAAAATCGGAAGCACTTGCCTGTTTTTCAGAGCTAGATTGTGCAAGTAGTGCACTGTCCGTGGCGTCATTTTAGGAGGGCATCTACAGCGTCTCTGATTTTTGGCACTGTGTATTGATCTATACCTCCTGATAACTGCTCCAACTGCGTTTTGACAGATTTTTAGTTGGTCACCAATCTTCCTGTTTCCTTTTCCATATTTGTGAAGTCTCACAATCAGATTTTTCAATTCCTCTGGCAATTCTTTTCCATGTGGAGACATGATGCAAACTTGTAGATAGACACAGCCCATTGGTCAAAAATTTTTGACTGTTCTGGTAACTATGCTCATGCAATTAGTCTAATTGGAAATCATAGGTGTACTCAATTTTATTTCAGTGATCCAGCCTGTGTGTCAGTGACCACAGCTGTATTCACTTTTGTTCCATTAAGTTTCTACTTTGAGGTATGTATTTTCAATATAATCTTTCTAAAGTATTTGTTTTTGATTGTTTATAATAGGAAATACTCTACTTGTCAACTTAGAAATAAAACAATTATTGAGAGGTGATACAGTTTTGAATAATTTGATATTTTTTTATTTATTTATTATTTTTTTTAAATATTTTTTTATTGAGATATTTATCCATTACAAATGATAGAAAAACAAATGGCCAACAACAGATAATAAAAAAGAAGATAAAACAGTACACTTATTATATATGGAGAGCCTGTAAATAAAAGTAGAGATCTATGCGTTCATACTAGGGTATATTACATAACTTAAATGTATCCTAGGCATTTATACTTAGCCAGCTGTCAGCTTTCTGAGTGCCTCAGCCAGATCAACATGTATGAACTCAAAGATGAAATATTACATAGCTAAATGAATCACACAAATTAACAAAAGTCTTTCAGGCGTAATAACAGCTTTGTAGAACTACTCATAAGGGCTAACTCAAAGGCTTCCCAATCAAGTTCACTGTAACATTTATAATTATTCTGCATAAAATTTCTACATTAATTTCTATGACCATATTTAGATATCTCTTTTTGGTGTAAATGAATAACAAGATTTAGTGGTAGCTACTGAGGTGGCCACTTATGGACCAAGGAATCTCTTAAAACCATATCTAATGGTACCTACTTGGGAGCCACTCTTGGGCTTCGTAGTATAGTTTATAAATTGAGCATAAAATGATGTTTATATTGCGGCTGCTTTTGTGAAGAATATACAGAGTAAAATTCAAAAAACATTTGGCAACCAGTAGTATGATAGAGAAGGGGGAGGGGTAATGCAGCGGGCAAGAGCCACTCTAAATGGAGAGGGGAAAGGGAAGGGGGAGGCGTGCCGGACAGACCAATATAGTAACACATTACAATGAGTGATTATAGATCATAAGTATACTGAAGGGGATAAGGTGTAGGCACCTAATGAAAAATAAGTGGGTATTACAACTGATTATGTTGAAGGTCAGAATGAGGGTGAGAAAGTGTGTAGGACTGGCAGTGCTATAAACTCGGGGTGGAAATAACCTATTCATAAATGAGGGCTGTCTTCTATATGTAGAGCGAGGGGGTGCAGAAGGAGTTATTCTAGTAAAAAGCCTGAGGTGGCGAATGGGGTATGAATAATCTTGGTTAGCTAGTCTCGGTTAGTTGGTCCTAGTGTGAGCCATATACACTTATAGGACCTACACTGAGGGTGCGTACCTAAAAATATTCCTACAAGGAAATTGTGTGGAATAAACTAATTAAAACTACTTAGAGGGGATATATATCAAAATATAAAGATAGATACTGGGTATATTTAAATATTAAATACATGGGATATATCATAAGCTATTCTAGCCAATAACCTAGGGATGGATGGGTAGTTATGTTAAGAGTATTAATACTAGTTTATAGAGGGGTACCTGGTGTGAGGAATAGTTGGGCCATTATATTAATATAAAAAGGTCTCTACAAAAAGATAAATCTATTATAGTAGAAAGTAGGGGGTAAGCGTGGTATCATGAGTTACGCGAAATATATAAACACCATATATGCGATACACAACATAACCGCTATAACTATAGCAATAACATAAGATAGCATTAGAGTGTATATAAAAATAGTGCATGAAGATTACTCCCGACTATACCTTAGTAAGAGTAGCTTTGACAGACATGAATACATTTTGATTAGTCCTGTAACCTTATAATTAGATTGTGAGCTTATTATATTGTCCCTGAAACTGCCTACAAAAAGATTAAGCCACATTGCCCCATAAATCGTGAGTATAAATTAGGTGTTTTACCATATCAGATAGAGGGTATATATATATATATATATATATATATATATATATATGTATAGATCTACTACTGGATATAGTGTTGGTGTCATTTAAGTAATATCATCAGACCTTAGTAATTATGTGTAAGAAAAATTATAATCCCAGCGTATCGAGGGTATGAGAACTAACAATGAGTTAAAACAAATGTACTGGGATCAATATCTACATGCTCACTGATCATGCGTAAAACTATAAGGCCTAGATTTGGAGTTTGGCGGTAGATGGGTTGTTAACGCTACGCGGGCTTTTTTCTGGCCGCACCATAAAATTAACTCTGGTATCGAGAGTCCAAAAAAATGCTGCGTTAGGCTCCAAAAAAGGAGCGTAGAGCATTTTTACCGCAAATGCAACTCTCGATATTAAGGTAGGAATATTCTGATTGGCTGATGGAATCAGCCAATCAGAATCAAGTTCAATCCGATTGGCTGATCCAATCAGCCAATCAGATTGAGCTCGCATTCTATTGGCTGATCGGAACAGCCAATAGAATGCGAGCTCAATCTGATTGGCTGATTGGATCAGCCAATCGGATTGAACTTGATTCTGATTGGCTGATTCCATCAGCCAATCAGAATATTCCTACCTTAATTCCGATTGGCTGATAGAATCCTATCAGCCAATCGGAATTCGAGGGACGCCATCTTGGATGACGTCCCTTAAAGGAACCGTCATTCGTCGGGAGACGCCGGAAGAAGAGGATGGATCCGCGTCGGATGCTTCAACATGGACCCGCTCCGCACCGGATGGAAGAAGATCGAAGATGCCGCTTGGATGAAGATGTTTGCCGGTCCGGATGTCCTCTTCTTGCCGGATAGGAGGAAGACTTTGGAGTCTCTTCTGGACCTCTTCAGCACCGGATGCCAGGACGGATCGGTGATACCTGTTGAGGTGAAGACAAGGTAGGAAGATCTTCAGGGGCTTAGTGTTAGGTTTATTTAAGGGGGGTTTGGGTTAGATTAGGGGTATGTGGGTGGTGGGTTGTAATGTTGGGGGGGGGGAATTGTATGTTTTTTTTTACAGGCAAAAGAGCTGATTTTCTTGGGGCATGCCCCGCAAAGGGCCCTGTTCAGGGCTGGTAAGGTAAAAGAGCTTTTAAATTTATTAATTTAGAATAGGGTAGGGAATTTTTTATTTTGGGGGTCTTTGTTATTTTATTAGGGGGCTTAGAGTAGGTGTAATTAGTTTAAACTTGTTGTAATATTTTTCTTATGTTTGTAAATATTTTTTTATTTTTTGTAACTTAGTTCTTTTTTATTTTTTGTACTTTAGTTAGTTTATGTAATTGTAGTTATTTGTAGAAATTGTATTTAATTTATTTATTGATAGTGTAGTGTTAGGTTTTATTGTAGGTAATTGTAGGTATTTTATTTAATTAATTTATTGATAGGGTAGTGTTAGGTTTAATTATAACTTAGGTTAGGACTTATTTTACAGGTAATTTTGTTATTATTTTAACTAGGTAACTATTAAATAGTTCTTAACTATTTAATAGCTATTGTACCTGGTTAAAATAATTACAAAGTTACCTGTAAAATAAATATTAATCCTAAAATAGCTACAATATAATTATAATTTATATTGTAGCTATATTAGGATGTATTTTACAGGTAAGTATTTAGCTTTAAATAGGAATAATTTATTTAATAAGAGTTAATTAATTTCGTTAGATGTAAATTATATTTAAGTTAGGGGGGTGTAAGTGTTAGGGTTAGACTTAGATTTAGGGGTTAATCCATTTATTAGAATAGCGGCGAGATTCGGTCGTCAGATTAGGGGTTAATAATTGAAGTTAGGTGTCGGCGATGTTAGGGAGGGCAGATTAGGGGTTAATACTATTTATGATAGGGTTAGTGAGGCGGATTAGGGGTTAAACTTTATTATAGTAGCGCTCAGGTCCGCTCGGCAGATTAGGGGTTAATAAGTGTAGGCAGGTGTCGGCGACGTTGAGGGGGGCAGATTAGGGGTTAATAAATATAATATAGGGGTCGGCGGTGTTAGGGGCAGCAGATTAGGGGTACATAAGGATAACGTAGGTGGCGGCGCTTTGCGGTCGGCAGATTAGGGGTTAATTATTGTAAGTAGCTGGCGGCGACGTTGTGGGGGGCAGGTTAGGGGTTAATAAATATAATATAGGGGTCGGCGGGGTTAGGGGCAGCAGATTAGGGGTACATAAGTATAACGTAGGTGGCTGTCGGCAGATTAGGGGTTAAAAAAATGTAATCGAGTTGTGGCGATGTGGGGGGACCTCGGTTTAGGGGTACATAGGTAGTTTATGGGTGTTAGTGTACTTTAGAGTACAGTAGTTAAGAGCTTTAGAAACCGGCGTTAGCCCAGAAAGCTCTTAACTCCTGCTTTTTTCCTGCGGCTGGAGTTTTGTCGTTAGAGCTCTAACGCTCACTTCAGAAACGACTCTAAATACCGGCGTTAGAAAGATCCCATTGAAAAGATAGGATACGCAAATGGCGTAGGGGGATCTGCGGTATGGAAAAGTCGCGGCTGAAAAGTGAGCGTTAGACCCTTACCTACACGACTCCAAATACCGGCGGTAGCCTAAAACCAGCGTTAGGAGCCTCTAACGCTGGTTTTCACGGCTAACGCCAAACTCCAAATCTAGGGCTAAGTTTTTATAGTAAAACCTAGCTTTCAGTTCCAACATAACAACTAAGGCACAAATAAAGGATTTTATACATATCATATGTTAAACAGTAAAAGAAGATTACTTCTATACACAAATACACGATACACAAAACTTATCTAAATTATTGGATTGGAGCTGGCTTGACAAACGTTTCTCATTGCTCAACATGAGATACAAACGATAACAAGTGTGGCTTCATTGTCCTTGAGTTCCAATATGCCGCCGTGTATGTAACAGTCATCCCACTTCAGAAGCTGAAAAACAGTCTAGATACCGTGGTCTACAAGAAAGTACCCAGAGTTTGAACAACGTCAGACCAATCCACTTCAGATCAAAATGGCTCAGTCCGTTCGGGGTTTCATAGACTAGAGATATCGGACCTGTCTGCTCCCGTAGGCTAGGATAGTGTACTTTCTGAGGTCCGCCTTTAAGACAATTCTTCACTCACCCAGCAGCTATCTGATTACTGTGGAACTATGATCAGAAATTATCAGGAGGTCAGCCGCATCATCTTGATTGCTTCGTAAGAGAGGTTCCACAAAGCGTGCCTCGATCAGCGTAAGAGGATCAGGACTAACCGAGGCAGATCCATCCTCAAGTAGTGAAGTATTTTTCTGCTCCATCATCTCTTGATCAAGCTGGCTTCCCGTAATGTCAGCTATGGGATAGCATTTATTTGCGGCAAGTTGAGACTCTGTACTTTGTGCACAGCTATCAATTTTCTCCGCCATTTTGCATGCGTGGCTGTCTCCTGCTCCCATACCGGTTCTGAGAGCATGTGTAAGATCTTGGAAGCTGTTAGAGATCCGCTGATTCAGCTCGCCGAGAAGAGCCGTTATAAGTAAATAGTCTCCCTTCATATTTCAGCTTGAGCAGAGTAGAGTAGTGTGTAATATGACTATCTTCGCTGTAACCCAGGCAGTTGGGGAGGTAAAGCATTGGGAGCTCTATTTCAGGCCCTAAGTTGCGCTCTCAGCAAACTGGATCAGTTTCTCAAAGATTTTGGTATAGCCAGTGTCCATATTCAGGGTCACCTCACATTAAGACATCTGTAAAGAGTAAGTCTGATGTGAATTGGCATAGAACTTTAGGAATAGTTATATGTTTATATAGAAATATTTAAAGAGCTCCAAAAATTGCAACCTATCATGCGCTGCATGGCCACGTCCCCTCATAATTTGATATTTTAGTGATATTGCCCAGGGGTGTACTCACTTCTGTTGTATACTGTGTATATATATATATATATATATATATATATATATATATATATATATATATATATATATATATATATATATACAGTATTTCACAAAAGTGAGTACACCTCTCACATTTTTAAATATATGTTATTATATCTTTTCATGTGACAACACTGAAGAAATTACAGTTTGCTACAATATGAAGTAGTGAGTGTACAGCCTGTATAACAGTGTAAATGTACTGTCCCCTCAAAATAACTCAACACACAGTCATTAATGTCTAAACTGTTGGAAACAAAAGTGAGTACACCCCTAAGTGAAAACGTCCAACTGGGCACAAAGTGTCAATATTTTTTGTGGCCACCATTATTTTCCACTACTGCCTTAACCCTCTTGGGCATGGTGTTCACCAGAGCTTCACAGGTTGCCACTGGAGTCCTCTTCCCACTCCTCCATGACGACATCACAGAGTTGGTGGATGTTAGAGACCTTGTGCTCCCCTACCTTCTGTTTGAGGATGCCCCACAGATGCTCAATAGGGTTTAGGTCTGGAGACATGCTTGGCCAGGTTATCACCTTTACCCTCAACTTCTTTAGCAAGGCACTGGTCTTCTTGGAGGTGTTTTGGGGGTTGTTATCATGTTGGAATACTGCCCTGCAGCCCAGTCTCCGAAGAGAGGGGATCATGCTCTAGTTCAGTATGTTACAGTACATGTTGGTATTCATGGTTCCCTCAATGAACTGTAGCTCACCAGTGCCGGCAGCACTCATGCAGGCCCAGACCATGACACTCCCACCACAATGCTTGACTGTAGGAAAGACACACTTGTCTTTGTACTTCTCACCTGGTTGCCACCACACACGCTTGACACCATATGAACCAAACAAGTTTATCTTGGTCTCATCAGACCACAGGGCATGGTTCCAGTAATCCATGGTCTTAGTCTGCTTGTCTTCAGCAAACTGTTTGCGGGCTTTCTTGTGTATCATCTTTAGAAGAGGCTTCCTTCTGGGACGACAGCCATGCAGACCAATTTGATGCAGTGTGCAGCATATGGTCTGAGCACTGACAGGCTGACCCCCCACCACTTCAACCTCTGCAGCAATGCTGGCAGCACTCATACGTCAATTTCCCAAAGACAACCTCTGAATATGATGCTGAGCACGTGCACTCAACTTCTTTGGTAGACCATAGCACCTGTCCTGTGAAACCGCTGTATGGTCTTGCCCACCATGCTGCAGCTCAGTTTCAGGGTCTTGGCAATCTTCTTATAGCCAAGGCCATCTTTATGCTGAGCAACATTTTCTTTCAGATCTTCAGAGAGTTCTTTGCCATGAGGTGCCATGTTGAACTTCTAGTGACCAGTATGAGGGAGTGTTAGAGCGATAACACCAAATTTAACACACCTGCTCCCCATTCACACCTGAGACCTTGTATCATTAATGAGTCACATGACACCGGGGAGGGAAAATAGCTTATTGGTCCCAATTTGGACATTTCTACTTAGGGTTGTACTCACTTTTGTTGCCAACGGTTTAGACATTAATGGCTGTGTGTTGAGTTATTTTGAGGGGACAGCAAATGTACACTGTTATACAGGCTGTACACTCACTACTTTACATTGCAGAAAAGTGTCATTTCTTCAGTGTTGTCATATAAAAAGATATAATAAAATATTTACAAAAATGTAAGGGGTGTATGAATTTTATGAATAAATAGAACATATTCTACTACTTGAAGAACATTGGAATGTGAAATATTAATATTTTCATATTGGGTTAATGCACATATGCAATCAGGTTTTTCCACTTTTTTTTCTACATTGACTTCTATGGCAAAATACGTTATCACGATCGTGATATTCAAAGTTTGACTTTATGCAGCAGGTTAGTCAGCTAGTTAGGGAGCAGGTTAGGGAGGAGGTTAGGCAGGAGGTTAGGCAGGAGGTTATACAGGAGGTTGGGACAGGGAGTGGGAGAGGAAGAGGGAGAGGAAGGGAGAGAGGTCAGGGTGGGTGGGTCCAGCCACATTGTTGAAGATGAACAAGTGGCTTGGCCCAGTGGTATAGATCAGAAGTGTAGACAGGGTGCAATACAGTCCAGACAACAGAGGCTCACATCACAGGGGAAGCCCAGGCAGAGAGAGGAGTGGTATAACAGGGAGGAGAAAGAGGTTCTTATAGAGCCCTATATGGAGAGGGCTAGGAGGCTGCAAGTTCCGAAAGCCACCCCTTCAGAGAAGAAAAAGTTGTGGCAGGAGATCAGGGATGCTGTCAATGCAGTGGGGGAGTTCAGGAGGGATGTCAAATCTATACAGCACCGCTACCGGGACTGCAAAAGGGAGCTCAAGAAGAAAATGTAGAGGGAGAGGGACTACAATGCAGGGACCGGTGGCGGCCCAGAGCAGACATTTGTCTATAGCTGCTGGGAGGAAATGTTGCATCCCAACATCTCTAGGTGGCCCTAGTCGGGATCTAAGGAGGACTCGATACCAGGAACCTGCACTTCTCATATGATGTTAAGCTCATTTAATAATCTCTTTACATCCACCTCATAACCCATTCACACACAAAATAAATTAGGAATACGACTAACGCAATTAGTTTTTTTTTTAAACATTATTATGTAAACACATTCCGAATTACCTTGAGAAACTTGGATTTGAAGAAAAGCCATCACATTAGTATTTAGTCTACAGATTAGGTGTGCCTTTAAACAGATTTAAGACGCACGCAAAAATACATTCATATTGACCATCTAGATATCCATAAGACGGGTTTGCAAATACATAAATCGTATTGATTGCTTTTGGTTACAATTGGATTACGAAGGCATTATACACTTTCAAAAATAACTTTTACATCTTTATTTGGAACTGTGCTAATGTCTCTTATTTCTTTAATTTCCAAATATACAGAGTCTGAGTCCAGTGAGGAAGAAACACAGCATGAACATGCTCCTCCTTCACCCAGGCATGAGAGTGGTGCAGAAGATGACAGGCCACCCTGGGGAGAACTGGAGGAGAACCCTGCAGAAGATATCCCTGCACCAACCCCCAGTGCAGCTGCAGCCCCCCCTGCAGCAGCAGTCCAAATAGCCCCATATGCAGCAGCAGCAGCCCCCCATGCAGCAGCACCCGCCATGCAGCAGCAGCAGCACCTCGCCATGCAGCAACTCCCCTGAGGAGAATATCCCCCCGAAATCCCAGAGGTGTATCTAATGAGGGCCTTCCTGGAGGAAATGCAGAACTCAGAGGGGGGTAGTTATCAAGCCGTCTACTTTTCTGGCTTCGCCGGCCCAATACGCCCGCCTAAGCTCGTCTACCTTCGCCGCCGCGGACCTGAAAAAATATGCCTAAGTTATCAAATAAAGCTGTCAAAAAGCCGCGGGGCGATGAGCAGCGGACTGTGACAGTTATCACTCATCCGATCTCGCTGCCCTTCGGCTTTTTCCCAGCTTTATTGCTAGCCTGTCACTAAGCACTCACACTAAACTACACTGTTCTATCCCTATACCCCCAGAGCCTCCTGCAACTCAATAAAGTTACTAACCCCTAAACCGCCGCTCCTAGACCCTGCCGCAAGTCTTATAAATGTATTAACCCCTAAACCGCCGCTCCTAGACCCAGCCGCAAGTCTTATAAATGTATTAACCCCTAAACCGCCGCTCCCGGACACCGCTGCCACCTACAGTATACCTAGTAACCCCTATCCTGCCCCCCTACACCGTCGCCCTCTATTATAAAGTTATTAACCCCTATCCTGCTGATCCTGCACCTCTCCGCAACTAAATAAATAGTTTAACCCCTAAACCGCCGCTCCCTGAACCCGCCGCAACCTATATTAAACCTATTAACCCCTATCCTGCCTCCCCTACACCGTCGTCACCTATAATAAATTTATTAACCCCTAATCTGCCTCCCCTACACCGTCGCCACCTATAATAAATTTATTAACCCCTATCCTGCCCCCCACTACGCCGCCGCCACTGTAATAAAATTATTAACCCCTAAACCTAAGTCTAACCCTAACCCTAACGCCCCCCTAACTTAAATATTAATTAAATAAATCTAAATAATATTTTTATTATTAACTAAATGAATCCTATTTAAAACTAAATACTTACCTTTAAAATAAACCCTAATATAGCTACAATATAAATAATAATTATATTCTAGCTATCTTAGGATTTATTTTTATTTTACAGGTACCTTTCAATTTATTTTTACTATGTACAATAGCTATTAAATAGTTATTAACTATTTAATAGCTTACCTAGCTAAAATAAACTGAAATTTACCTGTAAAATAAATCCTAACCTAAGTTACAATTAAACCTAACACTACACTATACTTTAATAAATTATTCCTATTTAAAAATAAATACTTACCTGTAAAATAAACCCAAAGATAGCTACAATATAATTAATAATTATATTGTAGCTATCTTAGGATTTATATTTATTTTACAGGTAACTTTATATTTATTTTAGCTAGTTAGACTAGTTATTAAATAGTTATTAACTATTTAATAACTACCTAGCTAAAAGAAATACAAAATTACCTGTAAAATAAATCCTAACCTAAGTTACAATTAAACCTAACACTACACTATCATTAAATTAATTAAATAAACTACCTACAAATAACTACAATTAAATAGAATTACATAAACTAACTAAAGTACAAAAAATAAAAAAAGCTAAGTTACAAAAAATAAAAAAATAAGTTACAAACATGTTAAAAATATTACAACAATTTTAAACTACTTACACCTAATCTAAGCCCCCTAATAAAATAACAAACCCCCCCAAAATAAAAAAATGCCCTACCCTATTCTAAATTAAATAAAGTTCAAAGCTCTTTTACCTTACCAGCCCTTAAAAGGGCCATTTGTGGGGCATGCCCCAAAGAAAACAGCTCTTTTGCCTGTAAAAGAAAAATACAACCCCCCCCAACATTAAAACCCACCACCCACATACCCCTAATCTAACCCAAACCCCCCTTACAAAAACCTAACACTAATCCCCTGAAGATCATCCTACCTTGTCTTCACTCAGCCGAGCAGCGATGGAACCGAAGTGGACATCCAGAGCGGAAGAAGTTTATCCTCCAAGCGGCGCTGAAGAAATCTTCCATCCGATGAAGTCATCATCCAGGCGGCGCTGAAGAAAAGTCTTCGATCCGGCCGATGTCATCTTCAAAGAGGCGCTGAAGAGATCTTCTATCCGGGCAATGTCATCTTCCAAGCCGGGTCTTGAATCTTCCTTCAGCCGACGCGGAACCTCCTTCTTCACCGACGGACTACGACGAATGAAGGCTCCTTTAAGGGACGTCATCCAAGATGGCGTCCCCTCAATTCCGATTGGCTGATAGGATTCTATCAGCCAATCGGAATTAAGGTAGGAAAAATCTGATTGGCTGATGGAATCAGCCAATCAGATTCAAGTTCAATCCGATTGGCTGATCCAATCAGCCAATCAGATTGAGCTCGCATTCTATTGGCTGATCGGAACAGCCAATAGAATGTGAGCTCAATCTGATTGGCTGATTCCATCAGCCAATCAGATTTTTCCTACCTTAATTCCGATTGGCTGATAGAATCCTATCAGCCAATCGGAATTGAGGGGACGCCATCTTGGATGACGTCCCTTAAAGGATCCTTCATTCATCGTAGTCCGTCGGTGAAGAAGGAGGTTCCGCGTCGGCGGAAGGAAGATTCAAGACCCGGCTTGGAAGATGACATCGCCCGGATAGAAGATCTCTTCAGCGCCTCTTTGAAGATGACATCGGCCGGATCGAAGACTTTTCTTCAGCACCGCCTGGATGATGACTTCATCGGATGGAAGATTTCTTCAGCGCCGCTTGGAGGATTAACTTCTTCCGCTCCGGATGTCCACTTCGGTTCCATCGCTGCTCGGTTGAGTGAAGACAAGGTAGGATGATCTTCAGGGGATTAGTGTTAGGTTTTTGTAAGGGGGGTTTGGGTTAGATTAGGGGTATGTGGGTGGTGGGTTTTAATGTTGGGGGGGGGTTGTATTTTTCTTTTACAGGCAAAAGAGCTGTTTTCTTTGGGGCATGCCCCACAAATGGCCCTTTTAAGGGCTGGTAAGGTAAAAGAGCTTTGAACTTTATTTAATTTAGAATAGGGTAGGGCATTTTTTTATTTTGGGGGGTTTGTTAATTTATTAGGGGGCTTAGATTAGGTGTAAGTAGCTTAAAATTGTTGTAATATTTTTAACATGTTTGTAACTTATTTTTTTATTTTTTGTAACTTAGCTTTTTTTATTTTTTGTACTTTAGTTAGTTTATGTAATTGTATTTAATTGTAGTTATTTGTAGGTAGTTTATTTAATTAATTTAATGATAGTGTAGTATTAGGTTTAATTGTAACTTAGGTTAGGATTTATTTTACAGGTAATTTTGTATTTCTTTTAGCTAGGTAGTTATGAAATAGTTAATAACTATTTAATAACTATTTTAACTAGTCTAACTAGCTAAAATAAATATAAAGTTACCTGTAAAATAAATATAAATCCTAAGATAGCTACAATATAATTATTAATTATATTGTAGCTATCTTAGGGTTTATTTTACAGGTAAGTATTTATTTTTAAATAGGAATAATTTATTAAAGTATAGTGTAGTGTTAGGTGTAATTGTAACTTAGGTTAGGATTTATTTTACAGGTAAATTTCAGTTTTCTTTTACTAGATAGCTATTAAACAGTTAATAACTATTTAATAGCTATTGTACCTAGTTAAAATAAATTGAAAGGTACCTGTAAAATAAAAATAAATCCTAAGATAGCTAGAATATAATTATTATTTATATTGTAGCTATAATAGGGTTTATTTTATAGGTAAGTATTTAGTTTTAAATAGGATTCATTTAGTTAATAAGAGTTAATTTATTTAGATTTATTTAATTAATATTTAAGTTAGGGGGGCGTTAGGGTTAGGGTTAGACTTAGGTTTAGGGGTTAATAATTTTATTACAGTGGCGGCGGTGTAGTGGGGGCAGGATAGGGGTTAATAAATTTATTATAGGTGGCGACGGTGTAGGGGGGCAGATTAGGGGTTATTAAATTTATTATAGGTGGCGACGGTGTAGGGGGGGCAGGATAGGGGTTAATACATTTAATATAGGTTGCGGCGGGTTCAGGGAGCGGCGGTTTAGGGGTTAATACATTTATTATAGTTGCGGTGGGCTCCGGGAGCGGCGGTTTAGGGGGTAATAACTTTATTTAGTTGCGGCGGTGTAGGGGGGGACAGATTAGTGGTGTTTAGACTCGGGGTACATGTTAGGGTGTTAGGTGCAGACAGCTCCCATAGAAATCAATGGGATGTCTGTCAGCAGCGAACTTGTACTTTCGCTATGGTCAGACTCCCATTGATTCCTATGGGATCCGCCGCCTCCAGGGGTGGCGGTTTGAAAACCAGGTACGCTGGGCCGTAAAAGTGCCGAGCGTACCTGCTAGTTTTTTGATAACTAGCAAAAGTAGTGAGAATGTGCCACACTTGTGTGCGGAACATCTGGAGTGACGTAAGAATCGATCTGTGTCGGACTGAGTCCGGCGGATCGATGCTTACGTCACAAAATTCTACTTTTGCCGGTCTCGAGCCTTTGATAACTAAGGCGTATCAGCATCGCCACAAATACGCTGCGGAATTCCAGCGTATTTGAGGTTGACGGCTTGATAACTAGGCCCCAGAGAGTTTATAACTAACACAGTGGACCGCCTCATTGAAGGACAAATGTTAAATTTTAAAAATAATATATTGCAGGTCCTCCGGGACTTGGCAAGCAGACCATATCCAGAAATGGGAAGACCACAAGAGCCTGGACCATCAGCACCTGGACCATCAACTCATGGACCATCAGCTCCTGGACCATCATCTCCTGTGCCTCCTCCATCTCCTACTCTGCCTGGTCAATCCCCAGTCACTCACAGTACTCCTCCCCTTCTTCCATAACCATCTCCAATGAGGACACGTCGGAGGGGGCATTTGGCCACCCCAGAGACTCAGTCTCGTGGGAAGAAGGGAAGGAGGAAGAAGTAATTATGTTTATATATTGTTTTTAATTTAAAGTTAATTTATAAAGGATAAGTATGTGATGATGTTGTCTTCTTACACTATGTATTCAATCTGCTTCTATGGGACCGGGTCCATGGAGGCAGATTGTTTGCAGAGTGTGTTTTACAAGTGTGTTGAGACAACATCATCACATGCTGTCCTTGTTGATTAGATTGATTGGTTTTTGTGATGTGATGTCCAAACCTGTTCTTCTAATACAAAACAATGACCATTACAATTATACATGATGCATATCACTGTGTTGATGCAAACAACATAGCTTAAACAAGAACATATGCTAACATATACTAATTCTTATGGCTTATTGGTATATCTGCATGTGCTTGTTAAATCACTAAAATATTATTAGTTTATAATAAGCCTGTATGCCATATTTCTCTCGATGTGTTGACAACATTGAATACATTAAATAAAGTGTATATTTTTCAAGCTAGCTTAAAGTGTTTTACTTATTTTGGAAATATATTTAATTTAAAAGGTGCATGAAAGCAGAAAATTTGCTTACATGATTTTGACAGAGCATAACATTTTAAACAACATTCACGTTTACTCAGATTCGTTATCTTGTTATCCTTTGAGGAAAGGTTTATCTAGGAAAGCTCAGGAGCAGTGAAGAACATAGCTTCGATCTGCTGATTGGTGGCTGCATATATCTACCGATTGTCTTTGCCTCACCCATGTGTTCACTTAAAAACTAGAAGTGTATTGATGATCCTTCAACACATTATACCAAGAGACTGAAGCACATTTGAGAATAGAAGAGAATTGGAAACAGGGTTAAAATTGTATGTTCAACATAACTAATGAAAGGTACATTTAGGGTTTCATGTCCCTTTAAGAGTTACATTTCAAATTCATTCTCACAGTACTATATTTTGATAACAACAATGTGGAATCAATACATGACACAATATTGAACATTGCAGGACATAACATCTATAAAAAGTATACATCTCATATATATATCATGATATAGGTGAATGCATATTGAGACATGACTTCAAATACAAATGCGCATGTTTAGGAATTTTCACATTAATTATTTCTCAATGTGAAATATTGTTGACAAACATATTAAACAAGATTGAGTATATTTGTCGATGAACATTAATGGATTAGCATTTGCCTCAAAATATATTCGGTGTCAACAACACATTGCCTTCATTAATTTCTTTCATGAGACAGTCATCAAAAGATATTTCTTTACTCTTTATCATCTATGTTTCCACAATGTACATGATTGACACAATCCATAAACCGAGAAAATCATGGTTTTAAGCTTGTGTTCTCAATCTCAAACATGTCACATCCAATATCGTGGAGCAACGTAATCCAATCAAATGACGGATTTAACACCTTTGCATGTGACGTCTTATGCAACATGTTGTATCCAATATCGCGGAGCAACGTAATCCAATCAAATGATGGATTTAACACCTTTCCATGTGACGTCTTACGCAACATGGCACATCCAATAATGTGGAGCAACGTAATCAAATCAAATGACGGATTTAACACCTTTGCATGTGACGTCTTACGCAACATGTCACATCCAATATCGTGGTGCAATGTAATCCAATCAAATGACTGATTTAACACCTTTGCATGTCAATAACAAATGTATTTCTATTTCAAAAACTAGCATGTGCTATATTGTTAACTAGCAAGCGTGTTTGTTTTATGTAATGCACAGTTTCACATAATGTAACGCTAGATAACATAATACTGTGATATGTGAAATATAATCCATTGTTGGTAAAAAATAGATATTTCATTAGAATAGGAAGATTAGGAAATATTTAGGAAGCAGCAGGGTTTAACATAGAAATAATGCTGCTATATACATCACAAAAATGTGCATAGTTTATACATTATATGTTACCTATAGCAATATATTGTTTGATAATTAAATATAATCAAAAATAATAGAAAGATATTAATCATATAAAATATGTGCATTACACACATTGATTTCTTATGTTATACTACTACAATAAGATGTAAGGAAAATTGGAATATATGTGCTGCCAATATTCACATAATAGTCTGTTTTAAATATATTATATGTGTATGTTGATTTCCAAAGTAAAAATAATAAAATGTACATCCATAAATATATGGATATCCATAAATTAAGAAATGTGGTCAGCATCACTTAAGGATTATAAACATAAAATAACTTTTATAAATGACATTAATAAATAAAGAAGAAATATAAAATTTTAATGACATTATTCTTTTTATTACGATAAATATGATTTATGAAGGTCATACTCATAAAACATAAATAAATAGGATAATAGGACAAATAAGTCAGAATGATAACACAGCCCCTTTGGAGCCATCTGACAAGGTAACATAGTGCATCACAGTCCTTTCAGGGAGTTGACAAGGGTAAACAAAAGCCAGCATAGCCCCTTTGGAGCCATCTGACAAGGTGACATAGTGCATCACAGTCCTTTCAGGGAGTTGACAAGGGTAAACAAAGGACAGCATAGCCACTTTGGAGCCATCTGACAAGGTGACATAGTGCATCACAGTCCTTTCAGGGAGATGACAAGGGTAAACAAAGGCCAGCATATCCCCTTTGGAGCCATCTGACAAGGTGACATAGTGCATCACAGTCCTTTCAGGGAGTTGACAAGGGCAAACAAAGGCCAGAATACCCCTTTGAAACCATCTGACAAGGTGACATGGTGCATCACAGTCCTTTCAGGGGGATGACAAGGGTAAACAATGGCCAGCATAGCCCCTTAGTAGAAATCTGACAAGGTGAAATAGTGCAACAGGCACAACAAGAACAAACAATAAAAAAAAAACTTGGCCAATGGGCAAAAAATATAAAATGTGGATGGAGGAGTTATTCATGCTCCCTTGAGTCATTTCTGGATCCTCCACTTACTGGGGCATCATCCTCACCTTCCTCGTCCTGAAGTTTTGCATTTGTGGCTTGATGACCTGCATCTATACGGATGATGTGGCTCAATATGAGGCGATTAAGCCGCAGATGCAGAAGCATTGAGTCATGCATCCTTCCCAGCAACTGATGTGAACTCAGCATGGTTCGCTCCAAATGTGCTAAAGCCTCTAGCGTCAACCATGCTGAGTCACAACCTAAACCAAAATAAATATTACAAATTATTATTAATTACAGAACATAAGAAAAATATAGCAAAGAGACATTGTACTAATTAACATACAAATCAGGATTATAATAAAATATGCTATAGAGAAGAAGATTTACACATTAAATATGTTCTTCATAGATAAACCATTAAGATATTAAGAAAACTAAAAACTCTATCTATCGGCAAAACATTATTTCTTTGGTTTATGACACACTGGGAAAAGGGCGGTGATAACAAATACAAAATATTGGCATATATATATAATTTATATCCAACAACTAGGCAATATCATTTAGATAATAAAAAATGAGGATGATAATTTTATAAAATGTAAATATGAAACATTTATATTCATAAAATAAAGAAAAGTTTGATAAATAAACTTTCCGATTTAAAATCAATTTATGTATAATTAGATCAGTATAATGTCCCTTTAAGAATGTATGTTCGAATGTTGATTTGCAATGATACTTACATCGGTGGCTGGGAAGGAGAACATGACACCCAGGACAAGGAAGGTGGGGATCAGGGTAAATATGTTGGTGGGGAGGGATGTGACGAGGTAGGGCATGTTGGTCCTGCTCCAGTGGAGCCTGCCCAGGTGTGGAGGCTGGGGCCTGGGCAGTTGGTGCCTGTGCAAGTGGGGTAGGAGCAGAACGGGCAAGATGGGGAGAGCGGCGAGATGGGGCAGGGGGTTGGTTTTGGGAAGGGGCAGGATGGGAAGAGCGGCAAGGGGGGGAGGGATGAGGGTGATGCCCAGAAGTGGAAGGTCCATCTGAAATATATAATATTTTATAAATACATATATTATATGAAAATATATTATTATATTGAAATAAATTAATATTCACCATCATTTTAAATCTGTATTCAGTTTATCATAAAATATTTATACAAAGTCACAATAATGACTATGTTTAAAGGTATTGATTGATTTGAAGCAAGTCTAATTTATAATAATATTTAATTGATCCTTGAAATTCTGATTGCTCACTGGTATTTTCATTGAAGGTTTGATCAATACATTAAAAATAATATTTTTCGAAGTCAACATTATGTGCTAATCTTAATGATTTTACAATATGATATTTCTCTTTTTGATAATATATCAGTACACATGTATGCATTTGATATTGAAATGCCATAGAGTTCTTTTAGACACATGCCCATGGATTGACTTTGGAGACTCCACCAATATGATATAATGGGAGTGTGTAATATGATCAAATATAAATGGCCACTCCACATAGCCTTTAAAACAAGGTAATCACTGATTACCATATATATTAAGATGATTGCCTTTGTAATCTTAAAGGGACAGTCAAGTAAAAAAAAAACTTTCATTATTCAAATAGGGTATGTCATTTTAAACAACTTTCCAATTTACTTTTATCACCAATTTTGCTTTGTTCTCTTGGTATTCTTAGTTGAAATCTAAACCTAGGAGGTGCATATGCTAATTTCTTAGACCTTGAAGGCCGCCTCTAATCTAAATGCATTTTGATAGTTTTTCACCACTAGAGGGCATTAGTTCATGTGTTTTATATAGATAACATTGAGCTCATGCATGTGAATTTACAGTGGAGTCAGCTCTGATTGGCTAAAATCCAAGTCTGTCAAAAGAACTGAAATAAGGGGGCAGTCTGCTGAAGCTTAGATACAAGGTAATTACAGAGGTGAAACATGTATAATTGTAGCTGTGTTGGTTTTGCAAAACTGGGGAATTGGTTAATAAGGGATTATCTATCTTTTAAAACAACAACAATTCTGATGTTGACTGTCCCTTTACATATAATTATTTTAAGCTTGATGGTTCAATCAATTAATATTCAGAATATATACACGGTAGATACTACGTTTCATATTAAATATTAAGAATAGAATGGTATCTATCTGACATTACATTTAAAGAGTATGTTTTGTGAATATATATTTTACATTAGGATTAAATGTATGTCATCCTAATATTAATAGACACATTCAGAATTTAACTTTTTAGGTTAGAGGAATATTAATGTTTGTTTGAGTGAAATGGACAGTCTACACATATATCATTTTAAAATCCCTTTAATATCATACATCATGCAATTAAATCAATGAATTTCAACATGATTATGTTTTATGTATACTTAGGAGTGGCTGAAAAGCTCAGAACAATGATGACATAAAGACCAAGCTGTAGTCTTTAGTTTTATTCAATAGTATATTTTTTTTTTAAATACGCGTTATATATATATGTTGTTATATATATTTGATGTACCATCAGACTCCAAGGGAGCCACATTCTCCTCTATCACACATTTAACATCCATATCTGTAAAACATAATATGTTGTGTACACGTTAAAATCAAATATTATAACGTGTTACTGGTGCTCAAGGGCACACATCAATGTTGCATTAAAGAGATTCTGAATCAAAGTTAGGAATTTCATAATTTCGATGGAGCATGCAATTGAAATAAAACATAAAATTTTGATGATTAATAATTAAATGTGATTGTCTGTATTTTGTAAATATGGAAAAAAAACATAGTACACGGAACATTTAATTAGTTATCATGTGTATATAGCTTGATTATTGTTGTCTACATTTATACAAAACAACAACAAGTGTTAGTCATGTTCTGAAGCACAAAGGTGTAGACTAAGAAGCTTTGAGATCTTAATATTAAACTAATAAAATAAATATATATATAATTAGAGGAGTACTTTATAAGTTTTATTCAAATGGAATGCTTCATCATAGTCATGATCAGAATATTTTTGCAGAAGACACATTTAATGACATATGAATGAGTCAATGGACTTACCAGCATCCTGCACAGGCAGGTCTGCATTTGTGCTGGATCCCTCCGGGCTTGTCAAATTAACTTGAACTATTAATGATATAAATAAATATTATGTAACACAATTTGTACATCAGCTTTAACTATACATATTTGGTATTATAAAATAAAAAAAATTCTAAACTAATTAAAATAATATCTTTCAAAGTGTTTTTACTAGACCACTAATATGAAAATTAAAATTATCAGTTCATCAAGGTGAGTGGAAGAAAATTATGTCTTTCACATATGTCCTATTTATTAAAATATTAGACATCCGATTCTTATCATATTAATCTATGGCATATCTAAAAATAACTATTGGTCCCTGTTTCAAAATAAATCCAGACAGACAATTAACACTTTGAATAACAACTGGTGACAACTAGAGCATAATACATGTGGCACATAAATAAATGTGTGCAATGTACAGTAATCTGGTTTCTGACACAACACATATTGATCACAATGCAAGACATAAGATATATTTTAAACTATGTCACCATGGTGCTGTTAGAATATGCTTATATATAAAGGTAATCCGAGAGTGAAAGATGTGATTTAAATAACAGTATTGTTTCATCAAAACAGTGTAATGATTAATAAAGATTTTTGTATCTTTAGAAAAATTCAATATCAATATTTGAGAATGTCACTCTAAAGGAATAGCCTATTCCACATGTTGATGTAATGAATCGGATAGAGCATGCAATTTCAATCAAATATATAATTACCTCCTATCATCATCAATATTTAATTATTTTTTTCTCTTAATGATAAGAATAAAATATCAAAGCATATGAGATGGATATTTATATATACTGCAAATGTGTAAAAATGTGTTAGTGTTAGCCACCAACTGTCAAGCACTACCCAGGTTCTGAATCCAAAATGGGCAAGTCCCGAAAGATTATATTCAAATAAAGATAGTAAGATTCTAAGGAATATCTTTGAATACTAATAAATTGTTATTTTGATTACAATGGAATTCGATTTCTGGATCGTGATTCTTCTTTTTAAATACACTTGAAATTTAATTAGAGGATCCATGTTAAAATAGATCAATGTGAATGTATTAGGCAATGTTATGTCCAAATTTGTAAGCCAAAATTGAAGTAAAGTATAATGAGACATACCAGACTGGGACAAACCCGAGCTTAAGGGTCCAGCACCAACATCCATATCTGTAATATATTCAATCAGGATTGGATATCATTAATAAAAATCATAACTTTGACACAAACAATCATACATTTTTTTTCAAATTGACAAAGTTAAACATATTTTAATTCTTCACATGAATTCATTGTTTTTTTTAAATGTATTTATAAATAAAGAGATCATGTATGTTTATTTTAAAGCTTTTATGTTGTTGACTGTCTCTTTGAGTCATTTTATGTATTTTTGCATTGTCATCAATTGTTATACATTGATCTGTCAATTTTTAATTTTATATTGCTAGTATAGCTTTTGTGATTTAGAATATTGAAAATCAGGATGCTAATTAATGTTTACATTTGACCAACATATCTAAAGTAATGCCACTGTTACAGCAAACACATGTTTGCGTCTCTGCGCAATTATATCTTCCATGATAATTGCGCAATAATTAAATGCGCAATTTTGCATCCGTGATTATGAATTGAATTGGATCTATTAGTGTGATGAGTATAATTTATAAAGCTTTCAAATATATTTACAATTGTGTGTATCACAATATTCCAATAGGATCATTGTAAAGATTTAATGATGCAAATTAATATTTCTAAGTTTTTTTATGAATCGATATTCAATGTATGAAATGGCGGAGGATAGGGATTTCATGGATGCACAATTCTATTTTAGCTCTGTGACGCATATTCGGGAGAGTGCAAGAAAAAGCATTATTCCTATTTGATGTGTGACGAATCTAAATTTAGATGTCTACCATCAAAGGTAACGTCTGTTGTGAGATATATGTAGGTTGAATATATGACTATATACACATTGCTTAAATATATACTCAGATATTAAAATATTATATGAAGTCTGATCTTTACCTGGTTCAGCCTCTGTAGTACCTTCTCCCAGGTCACCGATTGGAGCTGCACTGTCTCCAGGTCCTTTTAGGACCAGCAGCTGTGGACTGGGAGGGGGCCGAGGACCGGGGGGCAGCAAATCTCTGGGGGAAACAGAGATTGAGGATGGCACATAAAGTCTCCTCATGTGGACATCTGCCACCATATTCACAGAAAGGGGCGATAGACACCCAGAGGACCATTTTGACTGCCCCAGTCATTGACCCCTTCTGAGCCCCATACAGCTACGGGAAAAACTGCTCTATCGCATACACCAGTGCAGCACTTTCCTCTCTGATAACCCTGGGAGACATCCTGGCTACAGGCATTAGAGAACTGACAAAAATGGCAACGTGTAATGGACTTTTATATGGGGAAGTAAACATGAGATACACCATGTGACATGGTATCTCTATATCTGATTGGATAAAATACTGTAATTTTGTTAGCATGTCTGTGAGGCCATACTGACTCAAGTCATGTTTGTGTGATAAACTCTGATTGACCGTTACTTAAAGGAACACTGAACCCAAATTTTTTCTTTCATGATTCAGATAGAGCATGCAATTTTGAGCAACTTTCTAACTTACTCCTATTATCAATTTTTCTTCATTCTCTTGCTATCTTTATTTGAAAAAGAAGGCATCTAAGCTAAGAAGTCAGCCAATTTTTGGTTTAGAACCCTGGAAAGCATTTATTTATTGGTGGGTGAATTTATCCACCAATCAGCAAGAACAACCCAGGTTGTTCGCCAAAAATGGGCTGGCATCTAAATTTACATTTTTGCTTTTTAAATAAAGATGCCAAGAGAATGAAGAAAATATGATAATAGTAGTAAATTAGAAAGTTGCTTAAAATTGCATGCTCTATCTGAATCATAAAAGAAAAAAATTGGGTTCAGTGTCTCTTTAATGGTTCATGGATTCATATATTTATAACTTCCATACACATACCTCCTAGGGGTGCTGTTACTACATCTGGCATGTAGACTTTTCTTTAGAATTTCTGAGACTGGAATGCATATATGTGACACATATATAATATACGGAATCTGTTAAATATTAATATATTTTGTTGACATTTTAACTAGATTTTATTTTTAATCACGATAATAAATATAATCCAGTCACATAAGTGACACTTTTCAATGTTTAAGATTGATCAATAGATGTGTAACATTGTTCAAGTTATTTTAAGAAAGTTTACAAATATTTTAGATTAAAAAATGTAAATATTCATAAATGTGAATCCTGTGTTGAAAGATATGTCTACCACGCTATATTTCAATAATGGTGAAATGCGTTCTTCGTATTTAAAAGAGACGTTACTTTGAGAAAATAAAGGGACACATTTTTTTATGGAAATTAAACGTTTCTGGTCCTTATTTATAAAAAATCAAATAGAGCATGTATTTGTCTGAAATGTTCACATAATTTTCTTTTTCAATGTGTCTTTATTGTTAAGGAGCAATATGCAATAATATATATATATATATATATATATATATATATATATATATATATATAATGGACGTTACTTTGAGAATTTATGACACATTTTGATGGTGAATATTGATCAATAGATGTGTAACATTGTTCGTTATTTAAAAAAAGTTTACAAATATTTTAGATTCAAAAATGTTAATATTGTATGTATTCATTGTTTATTAAATAAATATTGTGACTCATTGGGAAGTATTGAGAGTGCTCTTTTAAATATATTTACAATCCCAACAATGCACATCGATTGTGTGCTAAGTGACAGTGTGAAATTATATTCGACTTTTCATAAATGCGAATCTTGTGTTGAAAGATATGTTTACCACGCTATATTTTAATAATGGTGAAATGCGTTCTTCGTATTTAAAAGAGAAGTTACTTTGAGAAAATAAAGGGACACATTTTTTATGGAAATTAAACGTTTCTGGTCCTTATTTATAAAAAATCAAATAGAGCATGTATTTGTCTGAAATGTTCACATAATTTTCTTTTTCAATGTGTCTTTATTGTTAAGGAGCAATATGCAATATTGTGAAGTATCTAAAGACATCTGGCTAACCATTGCAACTACGCATAGTTGCCCACTCACAAATAAGCAGATATCTCCCAATAATGCTTTGCTGCTCATAAGCCTAGGCATTTGGTTTTTTCAAACATAGGATAACATAAGAATGAACCATATGTGATTATCTAAGTAAAATATTATTTTAGATTCAAATCTGCTCTGTCGGAATCATGGTAGATTAACTTTGGAATGCATGTCCCTTTCACTACAAATTAAATAGCCATCACAAGCGATTAAATATAAAAAAAAAAGTTGACAGATTTACTTTTACAATATTTCTTTTCTCATTGATGAATGCATGTAATACCCACTATTCTAATAATAAATATGCAATGGTAATTTTTTACAATAAATATGCAGTCATGTCTAAATATGATAATACATTTAAATAGATGAGTGTATACCCTGTGAAACGTTAGATACATTTAAAGGGACAGTAAACCAAAAATAGATATTTACTTTAATATACATTCCACATTTTGTCATACTCGTTCCTGTTATATGAATATACATTTGACCTGTGTGCGGACCTTCTATGTAAACTGTCCACTTATCTCCCTCCTTTGATGGAGCTTTTTAATGATTCAGTGCAGACTCTTAAAGGGACAGTATACTATAATATTTGGTTCACTTAATGTGTTTACAATTCCTTATTATTTAATCAGCAGCAGAGTATATAATGTATGAAATTAAATTGTTACGGTTTGTATATGAATTCTTATTTTGTGTTTTGAAGCCACAGTAGATATAATCTGATCTCCTAACTTTATCACATTGTGTACATATACATACTTCTTATATTTGGAAAACAATCAACCAAAAAATAAATTTACTTTGTATTACCTTATATATTGTATGCCCCACTGGGAGTGTAATATCTTATGATGGCTGTGTTTACCCAGCTTTGTCTTAAGGCCAAAAACATTATGAATAGTTGGAGATACCATAGGAGAAATAAACTATTTTAAAATAAAAAATTAAGGGTAACTGAAATACTTGTATACAATTTTAAGAGGATAATTGTGAGAAATTATATTTTGAAATATCTATGAGTTAACTGTCCCTTCAAATGACTCCACTAGAGTGAAAAGTCATCAATATGGCATACAATAACTAGCTCTGTCTAAATGTGAAAATACACTTAGCTATCATGTTTTATTTAAAGAACATTTAATCTACCTAGGTTACCTTGCAAATAACAATACCATAATAACTAAGCTATATTGATTTTAAGAATATATTAAACTTTAAAAAAAATATATAGATATTAGAATGGGAATATAAAATTAAGCTACACTGTCAGTTTAATCTAACAAGTTCACCCTACACATTTCTTAAAAGTGACTTAACCAAAGTTGTTATGTAGACTTTATGCTGCATAGCCTCATCATTAAAATGTTATGATAATCACACAACCAAAAATTATATGGCTGTATCTATCTCCACCTTAAAGGGACACTGAACCCAAAAATGTTCTTTCATGATTCAGATAGCACTTTTAAGCAACTTTCTAATTTACTCCTATTATCAATTTTTCTTTGTTCTCTTGCTATCTTTATTTAAAAAATAAGACATCTAAGCTTTTTTGGTTCATAACTCTGGACAGCACTTTTTTATTGGTTGATGCATTTATCTACCAATCAGCAAGAACAGCCCAGGTTGTTTATCAAAAATGGGCCGGCATCTAAACTTACATTCTTGCATTTCAAATAAAGATACCAAGAGAATGAATGAATAAAATTAAATTTGATAATAGGAGTAAATTAGAAAGTTGCTTACAATTTCATGCTCTATCTGAATCATGAAAGAAAAAATGTGGGTTCAGTGTCATTTTAACTTTTGTGTTGATATTTTAATTAAAAAAAATAAAATAGGTAACTGTATTATATTTAATATCAGGAATGTGCTTGTAAAATAGAAACTGTAACAACCAGTCATGGGACTAAACTTTTCTTTACATGTCCTAATATTAGAAGGATGTATTTGTTCTTATCTTACTTGGATATATACTATATATTATATATATTATATGATTATAAAATATGTATTTAAATAAATTAAAGAATATATAGTATGAAAAGATATTTATTTTAAAAAATTTAGATTCTAACAATAAATCAATATTCTTTTGGGAATTCAGCAAAATTTAAAATCTGTAAGAAAAAAAGAAAAAAATAATTAGAATCTGAAAGCAATTATGTTATTTCATAACACATGACTAAAAAAAATTCTGTAAGTATAAAAATTGTAAATTTATCTGCTATCTGTGGCATTTATCCCTTTCAGAATATCTAAAATCTAATAAACTAAATAATACATGTAAACTAATTGTATGCCATATGATGGATTATTGGGCAAAATACCCCCCCCCCACCATTCTCAGTCTATACATTGTGTACTTACCATGTGAACTTGTCTTTGTATGTTTTTCAAAGTCAGCACAGTTGAAAGACAATGCCACAGACATGATCACATAGGTATTCTTCACTTTCAGTCTGGTTTTCTTCACTTTCAGTCTGTAGATGAATTCAATCTCCCTAATGGAAATTAAAGTGTAAGGCAAATCTCTAATAAAATGGTACATAGTTCTGCATCCCTCCCCCTAACTATTTCCTAAAATGTTTATATCAATAGCTTACTAAGCATATGTAGCCTCTTTTGTGTTATGTCATAACAATAAATTATGAAGCAGAGTCACATACACTGTCCATACTTAACCTCTGATGTATGATTTTATCAGTTCTAATGTGCTTCAGAGTATCCCTTTATCTCCTCTCTGTGGCATGTATCCCTTTCAGAATATCTAAAATCTAATAATGTCTAAACTAAATACTACATTTAAACTAATTGTGTGCAATATGATGGATCATTTGGCAACCCCCCCCCCCAGTCTCGGTCCATACATTGTATGTACTTACCATCTGATGTTGTCTTTAAAAATCAGGTGACAAAGTAATTACAGGAGCCAATGCCAGAATCATATGATGCATAAATTACCTATGATATTAAAATATATTTTAGATTGTGCTATATTCATTTCTTGAAGAATCCTAACATGTTCGCACAATTCTACTTTGTTTATACTAAAAGTGTCACATATTCTCAATGCTCCTATATAGCTTATAGTATTTACCGTCTGAAGTGGTGGTTGATGATGTTGGCTCTGACATTGACCCCCTCATCCCGGAATGGCCCCTCTAGAACTGCATCATCCTCCTCATCTTGAAGGAGGGCTCGGGGGACTTGGACGGCCTGCAGCATCCCAGCCTGCTGAGCTATGTTGTGAAGGACACTGCAGGCTATAATGATCTTCGCCACCTTACTAGGGTTGTATTGGAGGGCTCCTCCAGATCTGTCCAGGCATCTAAACCGCATTTTGAGGAGCCCAAAATCCACTCAACTACAGCCCTAGTCCACTTGTGTGCCCAATTGTAGCGCACCTGTGCCTCGTCAGCCGGATTACGTACTGGCGTAATGAGCCAAGGCTGGCTCATGTAACCCGAATCACCTATAAATAATTAACATGACAAAATGTCAATATTACAAATATCTTAAAAATTATGATATAAAAAATATATTTAAAAAAATATTAAAATCATACAATGCATTTGTGTATATGAAAATTGCCTAAACTAGACATTTGCTGAAAGAGACAAATAAATGGTTAAAGCGCATCCTATATCTGCACATTTGAGCTATGACCTGCTACATATGCATTTTTCGCTAAAACTAGACATTTCTGAAAGACAAATAAATGGTTAAAGCCCATCCTATATCTGCACATTTAAGCTATGACCTGCTACATATCTGTTTATCGCTAAAACTAGACATTTGCTGAAAGAGACAAATAAATGGTTAAAGCGCATCCTATATCTGCGCATTTTAGCTATGACCTGCTACATATGCGTTTTTCGCTAAAACTAGACATTTGCTGAAAGACAAACAAATGGTTAAAGCACATCCTATATCTGTACATCTAAGCTATGACCTGCTACATATCTGTTTATCACTAAAACTAGACATTTGCAGAAAGAGACAAATAAATAGTTAAAGCACATCCTATATCTGCACATTTAAGCTATGACCTGCTACATATCTGTTTGTTTCTAAAACTAGACATTTTCTGAAAGAGACAAATAAATGGTTAAAGCTCATCCTATATCTGCACATTTGAGCTATGACCTGCTACATATGCATTTTTCGCTAAAACTAGACATTTGCTGAAAGACAAATAAATGGTTAAAGCGCATCCTATATTTGCACATTTAAGCTATGACCTGCTACATATCTGTTTATCGCTAAAACTAGACATTTGCTGAAAGAGACAAATAAATGGTTAAAGCGCATCCTATATCTGCACAGTTTAGCTATGACCTGCTACATATGCGTTTTTCGCTAAAACTAGATATTTGCTGAAAGACAAATAAATGGTTAAAGCACATCCTATATCTGTACATCTAAGCTATGACCTGCTACATATCTGTTTATCGCTACAAACTAGACATTTGCTGAAAGAGACAAATAAATGGTTAAAGCACATCCTATATCTGCACATTTTGCACATTACACAAACACAACTGTTTGAGAACATTACAGTGGCAATTGTCTAACTTCTGAACCATGCTGTGCACAAGTACTCACCAACAAGCCACCCATGGGGAAACTGTCTGTCCTCAAACTGCTGCCAGAGTGACAACTGCCTGAGGATACGGGCATCATGACTGCCCCCCCCCCCCGAAATTTGCACACACACCTGCATAATTCTTATCCGTGCATCACAAACGAACTATGAAAGTGTTTGCGATTTTGGTAGGGGCCCTCTTCTGCTGGAGCCCGCAGCGCAATATGGGTACATTATATTGCTCCAAAAACATTTGGCATTTCAGCTATTGCATAGAGTCGCCTCCAATCGTCCTCATTTTGAGGGAATCCTACGTAAAGCCTACTAATTCTTATCATGGCATTCAGAAACTTGTCAAAAACCACAAAGAAGGTACCCTGGGACAACCCAGAAATGTACCCCTCTCCGTATTGAAAGCTTCCAGACGCCAGGACATGTATGCAGCATAGCATCTTGGACATGCCAGGGATTGCAGTCCGCATACATCTGTGTGGCTCCAGATAAGGCTGCAGTACATCATACAGGCTCAAGAGCTGCTGTCTTTTGAGCCTATACTTGTCAAAAACCTCAAAGTTTCTCATGTTATCCAAGGTGAGCCTCACCCTGTTAACACGAGGACCCCTAATCAGACGTTCCCCACGCCTCTCTTGGAGATGCCGAGCCCGTCTGATTCTGTTGTACAAAGCTTGTCCAACAGCCCCTACACAATCTAACTGGGGGTTATCCATATTTGCAAAGCCAAGCAGCACAAAGCCAAACAGCAGAGTAAACACACAAGGAGTAACAAGGTATGCAAACACACAAAATCGATTTGATACAATGTCGATCACAAGGGACGCTTTGACGATGATGTTTGGGTGATTTATAGTGCAAAATGTCCAATGGCAGCGTGTTCATAATGATTGCTGATTGTATACACTTGATTGTATCTGAGCGGCGCGAATGCTTTTAAAGTAGGCGTTTTCTTTGTGTTTGTTGAAATTTTGTTTTCCCCCAATAAATCGTAATGTGAAAGTGTAAAATCTAACATATACAGTTCATCTTCGTAATGTTTGTTCATATGCATAACAAATACTTAGTAAACGCGATCTTATATTATAAAACACAAGTCCACGCTAACTTGATTGAAAGTGCATACTTGTGTATAATGTGTGCATAGACATTACATAGAATCTGATTGATCAATGTTGCTGCAATATTGTTGCAAAACGATAAAGTAACAGCTGACATCTATAAAATTATATATATATAAGTGATTGGCGAGATCTCAAAATTTTACGTGTCCCATTGAAATCGCAATAATAATGAAGATCTTCCAACCCCCTCGTCTTCGTATATGTAATATTGAGTGAGAATGAGAAACTGATGAAAGGTGCAGTAAAGTCCTAATGCTGGAATCTGTATGGTTGAAGCTTAGAATGATGTCATCATATTAGTAACATGCCTGTCTAGTTTCCAAATCTTCGTTCTCTTGTTCTATTTTGCAACATTCTTATTGTGTGATGATTAAAGCAGTAGAGCATTGTTGTTCCTTCCAAAAAAGCGACAACTAGAATCTTTACTAATGATATCTTATAATGATACGGAATTTCGAATGTTATATTATATTGAAATCGTGATGTTAAAGGGACACAAAGGCCTAGATTTGGAGTTTGGCGGTAGCCGTGAAAACCAGCGTTAGAGGCTCCTAACACTGGTTTTAGGCTACCGCCGGTATTTGGAGTCATTAAAAAAAGGGTCTAACGCTCACTTTTCAGCCGCGACTTTTCCATACCGCAGATCCCCTTACGTCAATTGCGTATCCTATCTTTTCAATGGGATCTTTCTAACTCCGGTATTTAGAGTCGTGTCTGAAGTGAGCGTTAGAAATCTAACGACAAAACTCCAGCCGCAGAAAAAAGTCAGTAGTTAAGAGCTTTCTGGGCTAACGCTGGTTCATAAAGCTCTTAACTACTGTGCTCTAAAGTACACTAACACCCATAAACTACCTATGTACCCCTAAACCGAGGTCCCCCCACATCGCCGCCACTCGATTAAATTTTTTTAACCCCTAATCTGCCGACCGCCAACTACGTTATACTTATGTACCCCTAATCTGCTGCCCCTAACACCGCCAACCCCTATATTATATTTATTAACCCCTAACCTGCCCCCCACAACGTCGCAGCCAGCTACCTACAATAATTAACCCCTAATCTGCCGACCGCAAACAGCCGCCACCTACATTATAGCTATGTACCCCTAATCTGCTGCCCCTAACACCGCCGACCCCTATATTATATTTATTAACCCCTAACCTGCCCCCCACAACGTCGCAGCCAGCTACCTACAATAATTAACCCCTAATCTGCCGACCGGAGCTCACCGCTATTCTAATAAATTTTTTAACCCCTAAAGCTAATTCTAACCCTAACACCCCCCTAAGTTAAATATAATTTTATTCTAACGAAATAAATTAACTCTTATTAAATAACTTATTCCTATTTAAAGCTAAATACTTACCTGTAAAATAAATCCTAATATAGCTACAATATAAATTATAATTATATTATAGCTATTTTAGGATTTATATTTATTTTACAGGTAACTTTGTATTTATTTTAACCAGGTACAATAGCTATTAAATAGTTAAGAACTATTTAATAGTTACCTAGTTAAAATAAGTACAAAATTACCTGTAAAATAAATCCTAACCTAAGTTACAATTAAACCTAACACTATACTATCATTAAATTAATTAAATAAAATACCTACAATTACCTACAATTAAACCTAACACTACACTATCAATACATTAATTAAATACAATACCTACAAATAACTACAATGAAATAAACTAACTAAAGTACAAAAAATAAAAAAGAACTAAGTTACAAAAAATAAAAAAATATTTACAAACATTAGAAATATATTACAACAATTTTAAACTAATTACACCTACTCTAAGCCCCCTAATAAAATAACAAAGCCCCCCAAAATAAAAAAAATGCCCTAACCTATTCTAAATTACTAAAGTTCAAAGCTCTTTTACCTTACCAGCCCTGAACAGGGCCCTTTGCGGGGCATGCCCCAAGAAGTTCAGCTCTTTTGCCTGTAAAAAAAAACATACAATACCCCCCCCCCAACATTACAACCCACCACCCACATACCCCTAATCTAAACCAAACCCCCCTTAAATAAACCTAACACTAAGCCCCTGAAGATCTCCCTACCTTGAGTCGTCTTCACCCAGCCGAGCCAAATTCTTCATCCAAGCGGAGCAAGAAGAGGTCCTCCATCCGGTGGAAGTCTTCATCTAAGCGGGGCAGAAGAGGTCTTCCATCCGATTGAAGCCTTCATCCAAGCGGGATCTTCTATCGTCATCCATCCGGAGCGGAGCGGCAGCATCCTGAAGACCTCCGACGCGGAACATCCATCCTGGCCGACGACTGAACGACGAATGACGGTTCCTTTAAATGACGTCATCCAAGATGGCGTCCCTTGAATTCCGATTGGCTGATAGGATTCTATCAGCCAATCGGAATTAAGGTAGGAATATTCTGATTGGCTGATGGAATCAGCCAATCAGAATCAAGCTCAATCCGATTGGCTGATTGGATCAGCCAATCGGATTGAACTTGATTCTGATTGGCTGATTTTGGGGGGCTTTGTTATTTTATTAGGGGGCTTAGAGTAGGTGTAATTAGTTTAAAATTGTTGTAATATATTTCTAATGTTTGTAAATATTTTTTTATTTTTTGTACTTTAGTTAGTTTATTTCATTGTAGTTATTTGTAGGTATTGTATTTAATTAATGTATTGATAGTGTAGTGTTAGGTTTAATTGTAGGTAATTGTAGGTATTTTATTTAATTAATTTAATGATAGTATAGTGTTAGGTTTAATTGTAACTTAGGTTAGGCTTTATTTTACAGGTAATTTTGTACTTATTTTAACTAGGTAACTATTAAATAGTTCTTAACTATTTAATAGCTATTGTACCTGGTTAAAATAAATACAAAGTTACCTGTAAAATAAATATAAATCCTAAAATAGCTATGATATAATTATAATTTATATTGTAGCTATATTAGGATTTATTTTACAGGTAAGTATTTAGCTTTAAATAGGAATAATTTATTTAATAAGAGTTAATTCATTTCGTTAGATTTAAATTATATTTAACTTAGGGGGGTGTTAGTGTTAGGGTTAGACTTAGCTTTAGGGGTTAATATATTTATTTGAATAGCGGTGAGCTCCAGTCGGCAGATTAGGGGTTAATGTTTGAAGTTAGGTGTCGGCGATGTTAGGGAGGGCAGATTAGGGGTTAATACTATTTATTATAGGGTTAGTGAGGCGGATTAGGGGTTAATAACTATATTATAATAGAGGTCCGGTCGGCAGATTAGGGGTTAATAAGTGTAGGCAGGTAGAGGCGACGTTGTGGGGGGCAGATTAGGGGTTAATAAATATAATATAGGGGTCGGCGGTGTTAGGGGCAGCAGATTAGGGGTACATAGGGATAATGTAAGTAGCGGCGGTTTACGGAGTGGCAGATTAGGGGTTAATAATAATATGCAGGGGTCAGCGATAGCGGGGGCGGCAGATTAGGGGTTAATAAGTGTAAGGCTAGGGGTGTTTAGACTCGGGGTACATGTTAGAGTGTTAGGTCCAGACGTAGGAAGTGTTTCCCCATAGCAAACAATGGGGCTGCGTTAGGAGCTGAACGCGGCTTTTTTGCAGGTGTTAGTTTTTTTTTCAGCTCAAACAGCCCCATTGTTTCCTATGGGGGAATCGTGCACGAGCACGTTTTTGAGGCTGGCCGCGTCCGTAAGCAACTCTGGTATCGAGAGTTGCAGTTGCGTTAAATATGCTCTACGCTCCTTTTTTGGAGCCTAACGCAGACATTCTGTGGACTCTCAATACCAGAGTTATTTTAAAGGTGCGGCCAGAAAAAAGCCAGCGTTAGCTACGCGGGTCGTTACCGACAAAACTCTAAATCTAGCCGTAAGTAAGTTCATGTATGTCTATGTAAGTCAATGTAAAATGGGTTTGTGTGCAATTTTTTTTTCTAACACCCGAGATCTCGTATCTTTTATCCGTTATATATATATATTTTAATTTAAATTTGTACAGTGTTTGTATGAGTGTAAGTGTACTTTGTATAATATTTTTTGAAGTGATTTGTGAATGTTTTTGGTTGCGATAAATCATTAACTACTGGTTTTGGATAGCGTTATAGATTTGAGCGTAGATGGGGATTTTTGTGGTGCTACGGAGGTTTTTTGAAACTTGTAATGGTTGCGTTAGGGAAAATGATGCGTTATGGGCCATAACGCTACTATTTGAGTCATAACACTCTACTCGTAATCTAGCTGTGAGTTATTACCATTCTTCAAGTATTTTGATATCGTCGTTCCTCAACCCCTCACCAAGGTGCCTTTTTTCACAGCTTTTTTCCCTCTGAATCAATAGAATAGTGTGGCAATAGGCATTGATAAATAAAATCTGCCCCATTTTTTTAAAAGTACATGTGTTTCTTTCCCTACTCAGCCTTCTGAATCTGTGAGTGTTCTTGTCTTGCGCATTACTATATTCATAAATGGGAATTCCTGCCTACTACTGGGATTCTGTGGGGGCAGAGGTACATGACGACAGAGCTAGAAATTAAAAATAAAATTATAACATACAGAGAGCTCAAATTTTAACAAAAAACATAGCAGTTGGGCTGCTGCTATAAGTTGTTATTGAAATATGTAATACCAAAAGACTAAATTTACAATCACTTTTACTGATGTTTGGATATTTTCTTAGAGGTTACATTCTCTCTCTCTCTATATATATATACATACATACAGGGAGTGCAGAATTATTAGGCAAGTTGCATTTTTGAGGATTAATTTTATTATTGAACAACAACCATGTTCTCAATGAACCCAAAAAACTCATTAATATCAAAGCTGAATAGTTTTGGAAGTAGTTTTTAGTTTGTTTTTAGTTATAGCTATTTTAGGGGGATATCTGTGTGTGCAGGTGACTAGTACTGTGCATAAATATTAGGCAACTTAACAAAAAACAAATATATACCCATTTCAATTATTTATTTTTACCAGTGAAACCAATATAACATCTCAACATTCACAAATATACATTTCTGACATTCAAAAACAAAACAAAAACAAATCAGTGACCAATATAGCCACCTTTCTTTGCAAGGACACTCAAAAGCCTGCCATCCATGGATTCTGTCAGTGTTTTGATCTGTTCACCATCAACATTGCGTGCAGCAGCAACCACAGCCTCCCAGACACTGTTCAGAGAGGTGTACTGTTTTCCCTCCTTGTAAATCTCACATTTGATGATGGACCACAGGTTCTCAATGGGGTTCAGATCAGGTGAACAAGGAGGCCATGTCATTAGATTTTCTTCTTTTATACCCTTTCTTGCCAGCCACGCTGTGGAGTACTTGGACGCGTGTGATGGAGCATTGTCCTGCATGAAAATCATGTTTTTCTTGAAGGATGCAGACTTCTTCCTGTACCACTGCTTGAAGAAGGTGTCTTCCAGAAACTGGCAGTAGGACTGGGAGTTGAGCTTGACTCCATCCTCAACCCGAAAAGGCCCCACAAGCTCATCTTTGATGATACCAGCCCAAACCAGTACTCCACCTCCACCTTGCTGGCGTCTGAGTCGGACTGGAGCTCTCTGCCCTTTACCAATCCAGCCACGGGCCCATCCATCTGGCCCATCAAGACTCACTCTCATTTCATTAGTCCATAAAACCTTAGAAAAATCAGTCTTGAGATATTTCTTGGCCCAGTCTTGACGTTTCAGCTTGTGTGTCTTGTTCAGTGGTGGTTGTCTTTCAGCCTTTCTTACCTTGGCCATGTCTCTGAGTATTGCACACCTTGTGCTTTTGGGCACTCCAGTGATGTTGCAGCTCTGAAATATGGCCAAACTGGTGGCAAGTGGCATCTTGGCAGCTGCACGCTTGACTTTTCTCAGTTCATGGGCAGTTATTTTGCGCCTTGGTTTTTCCACACGCTTCTTGCAACCCTGTTGACTATTTTGAATGAAACGCTTGATTGTTCGATGATCACGCTTCAGAAGCTTTGCAATTTTAAGAGTGCTGAATCCCTCTGCAAGATATCTCACTATTTTTGACTTTTCTGAGCCTGTCAAGTCCTTCTTTTGACCCATTTTGCCAAAGGAAAGGAAGTTGCCTAATAATTATGCACACCTGATATAGGGTGTTGATGTCATTAGACCACACCCCTTCTCATTACAGAGATGCACATCACCTAATATGCTTAATTGGTAGTAGGCTTTCGAGCCTATACAGCTTGGAGTAAGACAACATGCATAAAGAGGATGATGTGGTCAAAATACTCATTTGCCTAATAATTCTGCACTCCCTGTACACACAAATTATGTTAAGTAAAGCAATCAGATTTGTGAATAGGCCTTCTCACTGTAAAAACTGAGCCCATTTTAATCAGTTAGAAAAGTGGTCAGGCTCAATGTCAAAATCAGTGATTAACCAATCACAATTTAGATTATTTTTTTTTTAACATAGGAAAAAGCTCTAAAAAGAACAAAAAATAAAATAAAATCATGAATAAGAAGCCCTATTATTGTTGGCAAGAAAAAGCTAAAAAATTAAGACTCTTCAACTGAACTTCAGGTAAGTGAAAACTAATGAGGGAAAGCTGTGTAGTAGTGATCAGGTACTATGAATAATTATGATGGGATAGGGTTACAGTTACGGTGGATGAATAGGGTTAATAGCATTTGGACAGGGATCTAATTAAATAATATTGATTTGGGTGGCTGGGACAAAGATGGATAAGTTAACTTCTTATTTGGTACAATTGTTTTCCAACAGCCAAACTCCACCCACTATTTTTCTCATGAGCCAATCCAGGCTCGAGACTGCAGCTGACAAGGCTAGTCATGATCATTATGCTAGTATAAAGTGAATTGTTTTGTGTTTCTTATCTGTTAAAGCCCATTAGGGAAAGATACACAGCAGGGTTAGCCATGACAAGTCTGAAGTGTGCTTTTTCAGTTTAATTAGAATTAGAAAAGTTAAAATTTTCAGAGCTAAATTACATATAGAGGGAACAAAGAAAATAATAAAAGCAAAGTGAAATTTTTTTTACTAAGCATAAGTAAACCTTTTATATTAAAATTTTCAAGGTGTTTACTGTTCCTTTAAAGGGAAAAGGAATTCACAATATATGATTTAATAAAAAAATAAAAAAAATCAATTGTACTTATATTGTCCAGTTTACTTTTTTATCTTGGTATCCTTCATTGAAACAGAGCTCTTTACCATGACATAATATCTATGTAAGCTCGGGAACATACATGTGCGTTACAAATATTGTTGCAAAGATTGCTGCTATATAGTGCTTAAGGTGTAAAGGAGATACATTTCCACAATTAATAAAAACAAAGAAAAATAACATTTGATAATACAAAATTAGCTGGGAATTATTTTTTTAATGGCATACCCTATACATTTTAATTTTCATTTCCCTTTAATCTGTCTCAGTAACTATAATTTACTAGTATAACTCAAGCATACATATACGTAATCAGACTGGAAAGTGCCATGCATTTAGACAGAGGTTTTAAACATTATCAAAACAAGAACTGCCAGTGGTCCACTAGTATTAATATAATATTATTGTATTTGCAAACATCTGTCCATCTTTTCTAAGGTTTCCAATGGTTGCTTGGCTACACCATTGCTAGTTATACATAAAATACAACTCTCTTCCGGCCAGATTATGAGTTTTGCGTTATGAGCTATGCGGTGCTACTGTGCAGTTTTTTATCACCACCCACTTACCTGCAGCGCTGGTATTACAAGTTTTTACAAACCCGGCGTTAAAAGGCAAGAAGCGAGCGTTGAGCAAAATTGTGCTCCATACCGAACTTCAATACCAGCGCTGCTTAAGTGAGCGGTGAGCTGGTCGTACGTGCTCGTGCACGATTTCCCCATAGACATCAATGGGGAGAGCCGGCTGAGAAAAAGTCTAACAACTGCAAAAAAGCAGTGTAAATCTCAGTAACGCAGCCCCATTGGGGAAACACATTTTATGTTTACACCTAACGCCCTAACATGATTCCCGAGTCCAAACACCCCTAATCTTACACTTATTAACCCCTAATCTGCCGCCCCCGACATCGCCGACACCTACATTATTCTTATTAACCCCTAATCTGCCGCTCCGGACACCGCCGCCACCTACATTATACTTCTTTACCCCTAATCTGCTGCCCTCAACATCGCCAACACCTACATTATATTTATTAACCCCTAATCTCCCGCACCAATGTCACCGCAACCTACCTACACTTTTTAACCCCTAATCTGCTGTCCCCAACGTCGCTGCCACTATATTAAATGTATTAACCCCTAAATCTAAGTCTAACCCTAACCCTAACACACCCTAACTTAAATATAATTTAAATACATCAAAATAAATTACTATCATTAACTAAATTATTCCTATTTAAAACTAAATACTTACCTATAAAATAAACCCTAAGCTAGCTACAATATAACTAATAGTTACATTGCAGCTATCTTAGGGTTTATTTTTATTTTACAGGCAAGTTTGTATTTATTTTAACTAGGTAGAATAGTTATTAAATAGTTATTAACTATTTAATAACTACCTAGCTAAAATAAATACAAATTTACCTGTAAAATAAAACCTTACCTAAGTTACAATAACACCTAAATCTACACTACAATTAAATAAATTAACTAAATTAAATACAATTAAATAAATTAAATTAAATTAGCTAAATCACAAAAAACCACTAAATTACAGATCTTTAAACTAATCACACCTAATCTAATAGCCCTATCAAAATAAAAAATCCCCCCCAAAATAAAAAAATCCTAGCCTAAACTAAACTATCAATAGCCCTTAAAAGGGCCTTTTGCGGGGCATTGCCCCAAAGAAATCAGCTCTTTTACATGTAAAAACAAAATACAAACAACCACACCAACAGTAAAACCCACCACCCACACAACCAACCCCCCAAATAAAAACCTAACTAAAAAAACCTAAGATCCCCATTGTCCTGAAAAGGGCATTTGGATGGGCATTGCCCTTAAAAGGGCATTTAGCTCTATTGCAGGCCCAAAGCCCTAACCTAAAAAATAAACCCACCCAATGCACCCTTAAAAAAATCCTAACACTAACCCCCGAAGATTCACTTACCGGGAGAAGTCTTCATCCAAGCGGCAAGATGTCCTCAATGAAGCCGGCAGAAGTGGTCCTCCAGACGGGCAGAAGTGGTGCTCCAGATGGGCAGAAGTATTCATCCAGATGGCATCTTCTATCTTCATCCTTTCGACGCGGAGTGGCTCCATCTTCAAGACATCTGGCGCAGAGCATCCTCTTCAAACGACGTCTTCTTCAGAGTGAATATCACTTTAAGTGACGTCATCCAAGATGGCGTCCCTTAGATTCCGATTGGCTGATAGAATTCTATCAGCCAATCGGAATTAAGGTAGAAAAAATCCTATTGACTGATGCAATCAGACAATATTATTGAACTTCAATCCTATTGGCTAATCCAATCAGCCAATAGGATTGAGCTCACATTATATTGGCTGATTGGAACAGTCAATAGAATGCCAGCTCAATCCTATTGGCTGATTGCATTAGCCAATTGGATTTTTTTCTACCTTAATTCCGATTGGCTGATAGAATTCTATCAGCCAATCGGAATCTAAGGGATGCCATCTTGGATGACGTCACTTAAAGTGATATTCATTCCGAAGAAGACGTCGTTTGAAGAGGATGCTGCACGCCGGATATCTTGAAGATGTAGCCGCTCCACTTCGGAATAATGAAGATAGAAGATGCTGTCTGGATGAAGACTTCTGCCCGTCTGGAGCACCACTTCTGCTCGTCTGGAGGACCACTTCTGCCGGCTTCCTTGAGGACATCTTGCCGCTTGGATGAAGACTTCTCCCGGTAAGTGAATCTTCGGGGGTTAGTGTTAGGATTTTTCTAAGGGTGTATTGGGTGGGTTTATTTTTTAGGTTAGGGCTTTGGGCCTGCAATAGAGCTAAATGCCCTTTTAAGGGCAATGCCCATCCAAATGCCCATTTCAGGGCAATGGGGAGCTTAGGTTTTTTTAGTTAGGCTTTTATTTGGGGGGTTGGTTGTGTGGGTGGTGAGTTTTAATGTTGGGGGGGTTGTTTGTATTTTTTTTTTACAGGTAAAAGAGCTGATTTATTTGGGGCAATGCCCTGCAAAAGGCCCTTTTAAGGGCTATTGATAGTTTAGTTTAGGCTAGGGGTTTTTTTTTATTTGGGGTGGGGGCTTTTTTTATTTTGATAGGGCTATTAGATTAGGTGTAATTAGTTTAAAGATCTGTAATTTGTTTTTTATTTTCTGTAATTTAGTGTTTTTTGTGATTTAGCTAATTTAATTTAATTTATTTAATTGTATTTAATTTAGTTAATTTATTTAATTGTAGTGTAGTGTTAGGAGTTAATAAATATAGGTAGGTGTCGCCGATGTTGGGGGACAGCAGATTAGGGGTTAATAAATATAATGTAGGTTGCGGCGATGTCCGGACTGGCAGATTAGGGGTTAATAAGTATAATGTAGGTGGCGGCGATGTTAGGGGCGGCAGATTAGGGGTTAATAATATTTAGCTAGTGTTTGTGAGGCGGGAGTGCGGTGGTTTAGGGGTTAATATGTTTATTCTAGTGGCAGCGATGTCTGGAGCGGCAGATTAGGGGTTAAAAATTTTATTATAGTGTTTGCGATGCGGGAGGGCCTCGGTTTAGGGGTTAACAGGTACTTTATGGGTGTTAGTGTACTTTTTAGCACTTTAGTTATGAGTTTTATGCTACGGCGTTGTAGTGTAAAACTCATAACTACTGACTTTAGAATGCGTTAGGAATCTTGGAGGTAGAGGGTGTACCGCTCACTTTTTGGCCTCGCAGGACAGACTCGTAATACCAGCACTATGGAAGTCCCATAGAAAAAAGACTTAACGAGGTTTACGTAAGTCGTTTTGCGGTAAGGCCAAAAAAGTGTGCGGTGCCCCTAAACCTGCAAGATTCGTAATAGCAGCGGTAGTGAAAAAGCAGCGTTAGGAGATGTTAACGCTGCTTTTTCAGCTTAATGCAAAACTCATAATCTAGCTGTTTGTTTTTTGAACAAAATGAGACTACTTTGTGAATTTTAGAAACAGAGCTATGAACATTTTTTTCTTAAATAAGACATCAAAATGGTAAGGCTTAATGAGATTATGTTTAAAATTTAAAAGGACATAGATGAATTACATCTTTGAATAGAAACATATTTTTAATATATTGTATTAGCAAAAATGCTTCTAGCAAACAATATCACTGTTTTAGCATTAACATTTTTCATTGCACATGCATGCAAAACATAGATAGATATTCTCGGTGCACCAGCATTTTAAATACTGCAGCTGCTCAGAGAACCAGTGGAGCTTGTATCGTGTTAGCAATTAACAAATTGAGCCATTACCAGATGGTACAAGCATGTGCTGTGTTTAAAATGCTGGTGCACGGTGCATACTTAAATACACTTTTGAAACAGCTATAGCTTTTATTAGAAGCATTTTTTCTAATACATGTATATTACAAAAATGCTTCTAATCATAACTGAAGGGCATCCACGTGGATTCCAATTTTGACTGAAATGTCCCTTTTTAAATAAGTCCCATGCCCTATTAACCCTTTGGCTGCCAGAGTCTGCAACCTATTGCATTGTAAAGCTTGTTGGTCGCTCCAGAGGAATTAGTTTGTAGACCTGTGGTTTCTAATGATGCTACATTTTCTGATAACTGTATAATTTTAGAGCATTCTGTAATCCCAGGGCATGGGCTGTAAAATGCATTTTCTTAGGGAATGAAATCAGAACACATTTAAGTGTTTTATAACTATAAATGGTCACACACTATTACACCATCTAACGGACTGATTGTAAAAATAGTTGTGTGATGACAGAGAATAATGGCAGGAGAAACAACTATTAAACCTATTACTTTAAATACATTTCAACCATTATAAGCAACAGAAAGAAAGAACAAGGTGTAATACCACAGTTAATTATCTTTTAAATCTTCTCTGATGGTATATCAAATTGAAGAGGTAATGTACCATAGAACATTTAAATAAAAAGCATTTTATACTTGTTCTCTTAACCTAACTCAAATATTCCATAAACTATATGTGAATTCTATATCAAGGAAGTAATTGAAAAACATTAAATACCAAATTGGAATATAATAATGTAACATCACTTATCCTTGGAATACTTAAAGGGACATGAAACCCATTTTTTTCTTTCTTTCATGATTCAGATAGCGAATACAATTTTAAAAAACTTTCTAATTTACTTCTATTATCTAATTTGTTTCATTCTCTTGGTATCATTTGTTGAAGTAGCAACAAATCCAATAATGGTTTCTAACTGAACTCATGGGTGAGCCAATCACAATCGATATATATATACACATATATATATATATATATATATATATATATATATATATATATATATATGCAGCTACCAATCAACAGCTAGAACCTGCTGCGCCTGAGCTTTCATGGATAATACTTTCAGCAAAGGATAACAAGAGAAGGAAGCAAATTAAATAATAGAAGTGAATTGGAAAGTTTTTTTTTTAAATTGTATTCTCTATCTGAATCATGAAAGAACATTTTTGGGTTTCATGTCCCTTTAAGGCAACAACTGCATCAAATTTCCAAAGCTATAAATCCTTATTTTCAATGGACAATCTATTGTAATAATTACATGCTCCGATTAATTAGACATACAAAAGCTTGGAGGCGCTGATTTATTTCTTATCAGGTATTTGTAGAGTGCCAACAGGTTCTGCAGCGCTATGAACATAGGTGGTATGTAAAAACGATTACAGGGCTCAAATGGGGAGAGAGGGTCCTGCCGAGAGTTGCACTGTTGTAGTCGGCTCTTATGAAGGTGAACTACAAACAGCTGGGCTCATAGGCTTACATGCTATGGGGTTTTAGGGGATAGCAGTGGAGATAGGAAGGTTAGTGTAGGTTGTAAGCATCCCTGAATAGTAGAGTCTTCAGGGAGGACTTGAAGCTTTTAAAACTAGTGGAGATTCTTGTGGAGTGAGGCAAAGAGTTCCATAAGATGGGAGCCAATCTGGAGAAATCTTGAAGACGGGAATTAGATGAGGTAACAAGAGAGGAGGAGAGTAGGAGATCATGAGCTGAGCGAAGGGGAGGGGAGGCAGTGTATCTGGAGACAAGGGCCCCTATTTATCAATGGTCTTGCGTACCTGATCTGACAGTGCGGATCAGGTCCGCAAGACCTCACTAAACGTGGAGAGCAATATGCTCTCCGCATTTAACATTGCACCAGCAGCTCACAAGAGCTGCTGGTGCAATGCCGCCCCTGCAGACTCGCGGCCAATCGGCCGCCAGCAGGGGGTGTCAATCAACCCGATCATACTCAATTGGGTTGATTTCCGGCGATGTCTGTCCGTCTGCTCAGAGCAGGCGG